>NC_057812.1:178457011-178462025 GCF_018294505.1 Triticum aestivum
AAAAATCCTACCGAGTGGAGAGAAAACCCCCCACTCGGGGGGCTTAGCTGCAGTCCAGCACTCGCCTAAGTTCTCTCACTTAGAGACTTAGCTGCAGACCGGCACTCACCTAAGTTTGAAAAAATCCTACCGAGTGGAGAGCGATCCTCCCACTCGGGGGCTTAGCTGCAATCCGGCACTCGCTTAAATTCTCTCACTTAGAGGCTTAGCTGCAGTCCGGCACTCGCCTAAGTGTTTAAAAATCCTACCAAGTGGAGAGCAAACCTCCCACTCGGGGCTTAGCTGCAGCCCAGTGCTCGCCTAAGTTCAAGACTCGACCCAATCCGCGAGTCGACTGCTAATACAAGGTCATTCCGAGTGAAGATCAAGTTCCACTCGACGAATCTAACCATGAAGATGCCCGACGAGAAATCGATTTCGGATAAAGCCTAAAAGGTCCCAGACCTCAAAGTACTCGAGCCCGCGGCTCGGCAAAGTTTAACTGTTACAAGTCCACTCGGCATCCCGAGGCAAATTTAAGGCAAAGTTTAACGGTTACAAATCCACTCGGCATTCCGAGGTAAATTTAAAGTTTTTCACTCCTCAGAAGGAGGTCTGGAAGGGGCGACGAACTCATCCAAGTCGATCCCGTCGGCAATACGGGTGGCAGCGGCGATGAAGGTCTCCATGAAGTCTTGAAAGCTGTGCTTCCTGGTATTTGCAACTTGGATGGCTCCCAGCTTTTCTTCTCGTGCCTCCTTGCAATGGACGCGGACCAGAGACAGAGCGACATCAACACCGCATCTAGCAGAAGATTTCTTCCATTCCGCCACTCGACCTGGGACTTCATTAAGTCGAGCCATCAGAGACTCGAGGTCGTTTTGAAGCGTCGTCCCAGGCCAGAGTGATGTGTCGATCCGCGACATTGCAACTTTCAGCCGAGCCAGATAATCAACGACACTGGTAACACGAGACTCCAGTCGGAGCACGTTCATGGCAGCCTCGTCCTTCATGAGAGAATTGGCGGGATCCAAGCTTGGCTCCACTTGACTAGTCTCCTCTTCAAAGTTCTGACAGAATTCTGCAAACACGATTCAAGAGTAAGACAGTGGCCCTACACAGGCTTGGCAAACTGCAAGACAGTCGGGGCAGAGTAATTACCTTCGAGCATGATGAACAACTTCTTGGCAAGTCCACCGAGATAAGCTTCCAGATCTTTTACCTTCCCCACCAGCTCACCCGCCTTGTCGTGCAGAGCCATCTTCTCCTTCTTCAGTCGACTGGCATCTCGATTAGCTGTCTCGAGAGCGGTTTTTAGTCTGGAGTTCTCCTGTTCAAGAGCTCCGACCGAAGCCAATTTCTCCTCTGCAAGCTTCGTTTTGCTTTAGGCCTCCTTCTGTGCCTCTGCAAGGTCTTGGTCCTTCTTCTTCAGAGCTTCCTCCAGTTTATCTGTGGCGCGTCGAGTGGAACCAACATCAAGAATGGAGAAGAAAGAAAAGCCACCTGTTAAGAATAGAGAACCTCACCAGCCATACCTTTCGCTTCTTCTTGCGCCTTCCTCAAATTCTCCTGAGCAAGCTTCAAGTTAAGGTTGAGCTGGATCTGTTGATTCTCCAACTCAGTATAGCGAGCTACAAGTTCGCAAGATTTCTGTAAAAAGGAAAATCAGTCGACAGACGTCCAAGATAAGTTGCTTCCGAGTAACTAAGAGACAATGATGACGTTTCTAAGACCACAGCCGAATCAAAAACATTCAACAGTAGTCTCGGGGACTACACCCAGTGGGTGCACTCAGCGTGCCCCCACTGGTTCGAGCAAAAAAAAAGTCGACTGCCCGCATTCGACCGGATACAATTCCACTCGACCAAACCGAGTGAAGAAATACAGCTACAGCAACACAATGTAAAAGACTACAGTCGACTGCCAGCAGTCCACCGTAGTCTCGGGGACTACACCCAGTGGGTGCACTTAGCGTGCCCCCACTCGTCCAAAGGATTGGCAGACACCCCCAGTGGGTGTACAGATACAGATACAAAAGATCTTCGGAAAAGAGACTCTTCAAATAGCATATCATAACAGACCAAGTGTCGGGTCGACTGACCTGGACGTTGCTCTGAAGAGCCAAACTCGCGTCATAGGCTGCTTGGCTGGCCTCCCGAGCCATCTTCACTTGCTCCATCATGATCCCCGCCTGGCGTATAGCCTCCTTTGCAGCAGTCGCTTGGTCCTCAGGGACGGGGTACGCAGCAAAAAGTGAAGGTGGATCCGCAGTTGACACCGAGGGCCGCGCACTCGCCAGAGGAACGGCGAAGGTCACAGAAGCCCGAGTGGTGTCACCACCATCCCGAGCCACGGCCTCGGACGCCGGAGCGGATTGGGGGGTCTTGTCAGCCGACGCCCTCTTGTGCCTCCTCACTCTCAACGGACCGTCGTCGTCGTCATCCGGGAGGTCGATAACATGAGGAGGAGCTACAAGGAAAACATTCAATCGACCAGAGTAGCAATAAAAGTTCGGTCGACTCAAAGGCAGGACGTCAGCAGTCGTACCAGGGTTGGAGGTAACAGCGTCCTCCATCTCTTGGTCGTCGTTCCTGGCGGAGACCTCAGAAGTAGCACCGCTGCAAATCTCGAAAGTCAATCAGTTGGTTCAGTGAATCGACCAAGGATCCGTCCACGGTCGACAAAGGAAAGCAAGTCTTATTATTACCCGGAAATGGTAGGAACAGCTATCTTCATCTTGGGCAGAGCCTTGGCGGCTTGGATGGCGTCGCTCGTGGATTCTTGGGAGCCTTCCCAGTCAGCGGAGGAGAAGAGGTCCGAGGGCGTTTCGACGACTGCCCAACAGGAGCGGTCGCCTTGCCACGTTCCCGCGCTGGATCGTGGGTGAGCTTGGATCGCCCCTCCGGGCGGGGGGGGTTCAACCTCTTCCTCCTCCCCTTCGCTGGAGAAGATGTCGTCGCCTCCCTCTCCCTCACCGTCGGACTCCCACTCGCCTTGGTCGTCCCCGCTCTCGCCTCCGCTCGCCTCCCCTTCCTCAGTCGACCCCTGTGCCCCGTTGGGCGTCAAGTACATCTCGGTGGTCACCTGGAAAACAATAGGCAAGACAAAAGTCAATCGACTTATTCAAACAAGACCAGTGCAGAAGACAAGATATCAGTCGGGAGCACAAAGACATACCTGGTCCACCTCTTATGAGTTGTCGAGTGGGGTTACCCTCCTGGCTCCTCGGGGGTTGTCTTTGTTCCCCGTGATGCTCGACAGCCACCCCTCCACCATCTCGTCGGTGACCTCCTCCGGGTGGACCCGAGTGGTGTCGTCAAGACCCGAATACAGCCACATCGGATGGTCGCGGGCCTGGAGCGGTTGGATGCGCCTTTGAAGAAAGACCTCCAACAGGTCCATACCAGTCACACCCTCGCGGACAAGCTCAACCACTCGACCTGCCAGCACCTTGACTTGGGCCTTTTCCTCCGGCGCGATTTTCAGAGAGGCAGGCTTCTCGGCTCGGTCGAGGGAAAAAGGAGGAAAACCAGTCGACTGTCCGGGGGTGGCCTCGTCCTTGCAGTAGAACCAGGTCGACTGCCAGCCACGGACCGACTCCGGGAAGGTGATAGATGGAAAACAACTCTTCCCCCTCGTCTGGATCGCCAGGCCCCCGCACAGTTGGATCACCTGCGTCCTCTCATCACTCGACTTAGCCTTCTTGACCGATTGAGAACGGCAGGTAAAGATGTGTTTGAAGAGTCCCCAATGGGGTCGACAACCCAAGAAAGCCTCACACATGGAGATGAAAGCAGCAAGGTAGACAATGGAGTTGGGAGTGAAGTGGTGGAGCTGCGCTCCGAAGAAATTCAGGAAACTCCGGAAGAAAGGATGGGGCGGCAGAGAAAACCCTCGGTCGATGTGGGTGGCTAGGAGCACGCACTCACCGTCGCGGGGTTGAGGTTTGATCTCTCCCCCTGGAAGACGTGCAGCTTCATGGGGAGTGACTCCCCCCTCGACCATGTCGTCGAGATCCTCTTGCCGGAGCACCGATGGCATCCAGTCGCCCTGGATCCAACCTTTGGGCAGAGCGGTCCTGGAGGAGGATCCGCCCCGAGCAGACCTCTTCCCTTTCCCTGCCGCCGCCGCCTTCTTCGCGTGCTCCAGAGCGAAGGTCTTGCTCTTCGTCATCGTCGCTGGCGAAGTCTCGCACGGGCCTGCTGCGCTAGGGCGAGAACGGAGGTGGCGGAAGGACTTGCGAAGGGGGAGAGGCGGAAGAAAGGAGGAGAAGAGAGCGCACTGCTTGAAAACCCCGAATCAGCGATTTATAAGGGACCGCTTCTGAGTGGCTGACTGGTAGGCCCATGTAACGCCCCAGATATACTTTCCATATTTGTATCCAACTCTTGCCGTCTCCGGCGCTAAGTTATATTTATTTCTCGGGTTTGGGTCTTTGTCTCCATGCGTTGTTTTCGTTTTCATGCATCTCATATCATGTCATCTCGTGCATTGCATTTGCATACATGTTCATCTCATGCATTCGAGCATTTTCCCCGTTGTCCGTTTTGCATTCCGGCATTTCGTTCTCCTCCGGTGGTCATTTCTACCTTTCTTTCTTGTGTGGGGTTTAAACATTTCCGGATTGGACCGAGTCTTGCCAAGCGGCCTTGGTTTACTACCGGTAGACTGCCTGTCAAGTTTCGGGTCATTTGGACTTCGTTTGATACTCCAACGGTTAACCGAGGTACCGAAAAGGCCTCGTGTGTGTTGCAGCCCAACACCCCCCAAATTTGGCCCAAAACCCACCAAACTCTGCTCCATGTCCTAGAGCGTTCGATCACGATCGTGTGGGCAAAAACCGCACCTCATTTGGACTCTCCTAGCTCCCTCTATGCCTATATATACACCCCTCCGTTTTCGGATCTCTCCCTCTCCCCGAAACCCTAAAAAAAAAACATCCCCGCCAGATCCGCGCCGACGGACGTGTCCGCCCCCGGCCGGACATCGTCCGCCGCCGCCGCCATCCAACCCGCCGCCGCCACGTGTCCCCGCG
>NC_057812.1:178462677-178618665 GCF_018294505.1 Triticum aestivum
GCCGCCGGGTCCCTCGCCGCCCGGACCACCGCCGCCGTCGCCGCCTCCTCGCCGCCCCCTCGTTGCCGGCCGAAGCCCCGGCCGAAGCCCCTCTCCCCGGCGATCCCCGTGCCTCTCCGGTGAGCCTCGGCTTCCACGCCGCGATCCCGATCTGGATCCGGTCGCGTGAACAGTAAACCCTAACCCCGATTTTTTTTGCTAAGTCCTAAAAATTTTGATCCATGTTGCTCTGTTCGAGGTCCCGTAACTTTGCAACCGTAGATCCGTTTTGGGCATATGATATATCAAAATCTTCGCCTCTACATGTACATCATTTCATTCCATTGCATCATTTGCATTTGAGGTCATCTTGATACCCAAAATGCTATTAGAAGGAGGCTTCGTGAGTTAAATTGCAGATCCGTTAGTTCATCATGCACTTTTGTCATTTTTGCTATATTTAATTCGTGCATGATATGCCTGTGCCCCTTTGGGATGTATTGTGAAGCATTTTGTCTTATTTCCAGAGGTGCCTCCCATGCATTTTTAGGATGTGTGTGTTGTCTTGTGCAAGCTTGCGAAGAGAGGTACCTGAGATTGCAGATTTCAGGGACTTAGTGATTTTCACTAAGTCTGGGATATTTTAGTTCATGATGCTATATGTCCAGCTTGTTTCCTAGTGATCCGTGCCTCTTTTGAGGATGATCAGTAAGGGAGTTTTGATATTTAAGTTATGCTCTATCCATCCATCTCTTTGTTGGCATTTGTGGAGTGCTCTAGGTTGACTCAATCGAGCTTAACTTTTGCTTCGTTGTTAATCTGGGCAGATCGTCAACTTGTTTGCGATTTCGCCGATGCTACCGTTAGCGTTCCATGCATGCTATGCCTTCGTTCTTGCCATGTGTAGCTAGCACTTTGTGCCTTCTTGCTGGTTATATGCTTTCCTTGCCATGACTTGCAACGTAGTGAGTGCATCGAGCTCGTTTACATGCCTTCGTGAGTTAAATTTCAGCATGTCTCAGTTTTCACTAAGTCTGAAAACTGATTGTGTTCGAGCGATGTTCGTGAGCTTGGTAGAGTATTTTGTGAACCCTTTTGGCCCCAGGTCACTTTGGGTGTTTTATTAAGCTTGTTGAGTAGCTCCATGCCATGTTCTTACTTGTCAGGTTCAGGTTCTATCATGTTGTTTTGCTGCTCCGAAGAGAGCTTCGTGATCTGAAATTTCAGACTAGTGTTGATTTCACTAAGTCTGAAATCTGTGTTGCATTTGCATTTTAGCTATGCTTGTTTGAACCTCTTAATGGATGAATTTGCCTATGGCTCAGTGCTAGTGTTTTGCCAACCATCTTGTGTACATCACTGCCATGTATTTTGTTTTCATGTTTGGTGGCTGTAGCATGTTCATTTTGTTGCATTTAGATGCCTACTTGCTGTAAATCGCAGACCGGTGTCATATCTTAAAACGCTCGCCATTTCCAAACCGTAGCTCCGATTCCTATGATCTTTATATTGTTTTCAAGCGATTTCATCCCCTCTATCCAGTGGCACACTTGGTTTCCCAAGTTGATGCCAGGTTCATGCATTTTTCTGTCATATCTTGCATATTGCATCCCGCATCGCATCCCGCATAGCATATCGTCATTTCATCATATTGCTTGGTCTTGCCCGTGGTTGATTGTATCCTTGTTGCTTGTTTGTCTTGTTGGGTAGAGCCGGGAGACGAGTTCGCTACCGAGGAGCCCGTTGAGTTTGCTTGTGAGGATCCAGTCAACTCTGACAACTGTGCAGGCAAGATGATCATACCCTCGAAATCACTACTATCTTTGCTATGCTAGTTTGCTCGCTCTTTTGCTTGCCACTGCTTCGATGCCTACCATTTGCTTGTCAGCCTCCCAATTGCCATGTTGAACCTCTAACCCACCATTGTCCTAGCAAACCATTGATTGGCTATGTTACCGCTTTGCTCAGCCCTTCTTATAGCGTTGTTAGTTGCAGGTGAAGATTGGAGCCGTTCCTTGTTGGAGCATTTATTTACTTGTTGGGATATCATTATATTGCTATGTTATATTAATGCATCTATATACTTGGTAAAGGGTGGAAGGCTCGGCCTCTCGCCTAGTGTTTTGTTCCACTCCTGCCGCCCTAGTTTCCGTCATATCGGTGTTATGTTCCCGGATTGTTGCGTCCCTTACGCGGTTGGGTTATAATGGGAACCCCTTGATAGTTCGCCTTGATTAAAGCTTTTCCAGCAATGCCCAACATTGGTTTTACCATTTGCCACCTAGCCTCTTTTCCCTTGGGTTTCCGGAGCCCGAAGGTCATCTTATTTTAACCCCCCCCGGGCCAGTGCTCCTCTGAGTGTTGGTCCAAACTAGAGCCCTGTGCAGCGCCCCCTCGGGGAAACTCGAGGTTTGGTTTTAGTTGTATGGAGCGCTCATCTGAGTGTGCCCTGAGAAAGAGATATGTGCAGCTCCTATCGGGATTTGTCGGCACATTCGGGCGGTGTTGCTGGACTTGTTTTAACCTGTCGAATCATCTTGTTGTACCGAGATACCGAGTCTGATCGGTGTGTCTTGGGTGGAGGTCTATTCCTTCGTTGACCATGAGAGCTTGTTATGGGCTAAGTTGGGACCCCCCTGCAGGGTTTGATCTTTCGAAAGCCGTGCCCGCGGTTATGGGCGGATGGGAATTTGTTAATGTCCGGTTGTAGATGACTTGAACTAAACTTAATTAAATGAATCAACCGTGTGTGTTACCGTGATGGCCCCTTCTCGGCGGAGTCCGGGAAGTGGACACGGTGTTGGAGTTATGCTTGCGCAGGATGTTCCTTTAGCTTCTCGCTCGTGCTTCGCCTTCTCTTCTCGCTCTCTTTTGCGTATAAGTTAGCCACCACATATGCTAGTCGCTTGCTGCAGCTCCACATATATTTGCCTTATCCATTCCTATGAGCTCAAATAGTTTTGATCGCGTGGGTGTGAGATTGCTGAGTCCCTGTGGCTCACAGATACAACAACTCCAGATGTAGGTCCAGGTGATTCCGCTCCAGTTGACGATTACGAGCTCAGGTGGGAGTTCGACGAGGACTCTCAGCGATACTATGTGTCTTTTCCGGATGATCAGTAGTGGTGCCTAGTTGGGGTTATCGATTCAGGACTTTGTCGCATGTTGGGGGTCTTTTCTATTTTGGCGCCGTAGTCGGGCCATGAGTGTTTGTTTGATGGATGTTATTTATCTACTCTGATGTGACGTGGCGAGTGTAAGCCAACTATGTTATCTCCCCCTTTTATTATATATTACATGGGATGTTGTAATGATTGCCTGACTTGCGACATTGCTTTCAATGCGGTTATGCCTCTAAGTCGTGCCTCGACACGTGGGAGCTATAGCCGCATCGAGGGCGTTACAGCCCAGGTCATCCAGTCAAATCCTGCAGCAGACGCGTGCGCAGTACGTGGCGAAAAAGGCGACGCGGGAATCGAGGAGCTTCCGCTTTATCGCTTCCGATTACTGCGGCCGCTCCCATCCCGCGCGCTTCCCAAAATCCGAATCCCACGACATCCGCGGGCCGCAGGACACCTTGTCAAAACAGAAGACCCCGATCGCGCCGGCGCTCAGTATGTCACAAACAAAGAAATTCACTCGACGAAAGGCCTGGAATGGATCAAGGCGACTGAAAAAGGTTGGCAACGTCATCCGTGACGATTGACCCAAAACGAGGCGCTCACATAGCCCGAAGAACCAGTCGGAAAGATCCCCAACTCTTTCCCCACTCTAACCTCGATCCATTCGGGGGCTAATGATGAAGACATATACCTAGGTTAGGGACATGGACCTGACCAAAGAGTCCTACCCTAGGACACCCCTAGAAGAAGTCACCTTTCAATCGACTTGAAGGTATCCCACTCGACGGGTTCAAGACACTCGACCAGGAAGCTACCACTCGACTACGAAGCCAACCACTCGACTGCCAGGAGACCTAAAGTCACTCCACAGGCAAACGGTCGGCTGTTAAGTAGTCTTTATGATCATTATAGCACTTTATTAGGGGCGTTACCAGTAACGCCCAACCTTAAATGTACCTTAAACCCTGCATTACTGAGGGTAGGAGGGGTCCAGTGAACTCTATATAAGCCACCCCCTCCTCAGTGTGAAGGGTTCGCACCCCTGTAATCCATACACGCATAATCCAGTCGACCGCCTCCGGGCTCCGAGATGTAGGGCTATTACTTCCTCTGAGAAGGGCCTGAACTCGTAAACCTCGCATGTAACAACTTCCCAATAGCCAAGATCTAGCCTCTCCATATTCACCCCCCTACATCATTGTCAGAGTTAGAACCACGACACCGGACTCATCGTCATTGAAGCCTGGTTCAGGGGCTATTGAGGGAGTCCGGGATAAGGGGGTCTCCGGACAGCCAGACTATCTCCATTGGCCGGACTGTTAGACTGTGAAGATACAAGATTGAAGACTTCGTCTCATGTCCGGATGGGACTCTACTTGGCGTGGAAGGCAAGCTAGGAAATACGGATATGGATATCTCCTCCTTTGTAACCGACCTTGTGTAACCCTAACCCTCTCCGATGTCTATATAAACCGAAGGGTTTTAGTCCGTAGGACAACAATCACAACATACAATCATACCATAGGCTAGCTTCTAGGGTTTAGCCTCTCTGATCTCGTGGTAGATCTACTCTTGTACTACCCATATCATCAATATTAATCAAGCAGGACGTAGGGTTTTACCTCCATCAAGAGGGCCTGAACCTGGGTACAACATCGTGTCCCCTGCCTCCTGTTACCATCCGGCCTAGACGCACAGTTCGGGACCCCCTACCCGAGATCCGCCGGTTTTGACACCGACAGTGATGTTGTTTGCATCTTGCATATGATTTATTTCTTGTACTGCTTCACATTTGTTTAAACGTCATTTATGATGAGACACTGTTAACTTGGCCGAGCGATATTTGTAGCATCTTTCATATGGTGTCTACCTTCCATTGCATTGCTTCTAATTTAGTGAAATGTCTTCTTCTTAGTTTACACATCATAGTTCTGGTTATCTCTTCCGTCCTGTTTTTCATACATATTACATCCTCCTATCATGTGGTTGTCTAACATCAAAGTTCCGTTCGTTTGCATCACGCATCAATTTGTTCTGAAGAGCTAAATTGTTATTCATTTTTCTTGTCGGCTTGACTTAACATGGCACAGAGAAAGAGGAAGAAATACAGAATGGCAGGGAATGAGAAGCGGATGAATCCTGCAGATTCTGCTGGTACTGATGGTGCAATAGAAGGTCAAAGTCCAGCAGAAAATTCTACAAACACGGCATCCCATGCTACACGAGTTGCAAAAAATACAAACAGAAACAAATAGCTGCTACCAAACAAGCAGAGACAACCCTAGTTCTTGCAACACCTACCACAATACTACCAGCTGCACGACATACTCGTGCGTCAACTGAGCTAGCAGCATGTTCCCAAGCTCCCTTGCCACCTGACACTACTTCCCAAGCACTCTTGACACAAGACGAGTTGGCAATATCAGATGAACCTTGTGAGCTTCAACAACAAGAAGGTAGTTGCTGGAGTCAAGTTACAGTTGCATGCTTCTTTATATGTAGTCTCATAGTTTGATGTACACTAACACTTCCTATGTTTGTTGTTGGACTTGCACCTAGGCGCAAGAGGAAACAAACATCAGGGATAATGCTCGATAGGTTAACTAAATCTAGAGGAGGAAGAATGGAGATCCGTTTTGAGACAGGTTTAAAAAGGCCACATGATGCTACAGAGTCAGCCAAGTTAGTATCATAGGCAGCGGTTGCTGTTAGGTGTCGTGTACGTATCCTCCCAACATGGATTCAGTACAGGAATGACAAAGATGAAACCCAGTTCAACATCTTCCTCGACCATTTATCTGCAAGTATGGTTATGTATGGAAACTAGTAATATCGTCTTGCTCTATCCAATACTTTCTAGGTTGCTGATAATGAAACTCCCATAATTTTCAACAGATGAGGTTCAAGTTGGATAGCCAAGATGATGCAACCAGACAAGCTTGCACCCATGTTTTCAAGTCTGCTCTGCGACAGTATCGGTATAACTTGAGGAAAACTCACTTTGAAGGCAAGGCTAACAATGAACTTGCCCAAACATCTCCAGTGGAAAATATATCTGATGAAGACTGGAGAGGCCTCATTAAACACTGGTCTGATCCGAAGTATCAGGTACATTATATATATGTCATCAGATCACATGTTGAAGTCCTATTTACGCATGTGCCACACAAATCTATCTTCTTGTAGGTGAACTGTTCAAAGAACAAGCCCAACCGTATGAAAGTGAAATTCCAACAGACGACAGGATCTCGTAGCTAAATTGCACACTGCGAGGCTCTTGTAATTAGCTCATGTTTCACTCTTTTCGCTGTACCATATTATCAGATCTATATTGACTTGTTTCAAATGCAGAGGAAAGCCCGCAAGGACCAAAAAGTACCTAAACCAAATGTTGTGGAAATCTTCAAGGACTGTCACACCAGCAAGAAGAAGGGCATGACTACACCAGTCAAAGCCATTGTTGTAAGTTCTTAATCCTCATGCCTTTTAACTACTACTTACTCTGACTTGTGCCTTGAACTGCATGGTTTGCAGCCAATGTCTATTACTCTTTTCAATTTTATACACAATTGTGTTAGCATATCATTGCACCTTACAAGGTTTAAAAGAGAGGAGTGATGTTCCTTTAATCTTGACCTGTAATCTAGTTCCGTGCTGGACTTGCCCACACAACGTTACAATTGCCTGTTTGTCTGTTCTCAGTTGTTTTGTGATATGAATGACGTCATACTATGCTTACCGTATTATAAACTTCGTCTCTTTATCCTTAGCCCTCAATACAATGTGAAGAAATAGACAGTACATTAGCGATGGTACATGGTCATATGTTTGGAACCTGGTTTTATTATGTACTTTGCAATAAAATACAACTAATATTTTACATGGGTTCACCAGAATAAGTTCTGTATATAAACCAACGCTATTTTGTTTGGTTTTGCTGCCTCCTTAATATCTTCTGTTCTGGTACTACTAATGTAAAACCTCAACTTTTCAGCGAGCTATGGAAAAAATGGTGGAACCGCCACCTTTTGAAGGTGGCGAGGCAACTATAACCGCAATGTCAGCTCTTGCTGCAGTGGGTCAGTACCTGTCCACTAACAGTGCCAAAAGCACGTTCCTGCGTAGTACTGGGTTGGTTGTTAAGGCAATATCGTCCAAACTGCCTCATGATCAAGATATGCAAGCTCAAAGCAATGTTGTATCTGTGCTCCAGACACAAGTACATTCCCTAACAGAGACCCTTTGTGAAACAAGGAAAACATTGCTCAATGTCGTCAAGATATGCATGGTTTTGAAACCAAACTATCAGACATTTGCTATGTTGTTTAGGAGCCTAGGGGAAATGAAGGCGAGGGTTATGGTGCTCCATCGGACAATACAGCATGAAAACGTAACAGTCAGGTCAAATGAACTGAGCTTCTGAACTTCTGGTGGTGCATTTATCTGCTAGACTGTTAAGTTTTATGCCAACCTTCCTTTTGTTATATAGTTGTAATTTGTTTTGGTGCGATACAAAATTTATTCTTAATGTGCAGCCACTGCCTGAAGAAAACAGCAAGCCATTTTTGTATAGTGTAGGATGTTCCGTATATTTGCACTGGTGGCGATCTTTGATGCCGAGTGGATGTAATCTGTGCAATCGCCTTAATAGCCTAGCGTTAGTTTTGGCCTTATTTATTTCCTAGTCTTCTTTTTCCCTGGTTTGCTAGTGGCCGCAACTACCATGGGCCATATACGGGCCGTAGGATCCATGGGTCTCCTACGGGCCGTCGATAAATGGGCCTGTAATCGGTGGGCCTCGGGCCGTCGGATAAATGGGTCTACATGGGCCATAATCGGGCATAACTGGTATTGGCCCAGCACGGTAACAGGCCGTAGGACAGCAAAGGCTTAATTCTGTCACAGGCATAACGGGTCGTTAATGGGCCAGAATATAGGACGGGCTGGAAACAGCGCAGCGTGTTAACAGGACAGAAACGGGCCGACTCTTGCCATGGGCCGAATTTGGCCCATTAGGGTAACAGGCCAGTAACGGGCCGACTCTTGCCATGGGCCGAATTTGGCCCATTAGTGGAACAGGCCAGTAACGGGCCGACTCTTGCCATGGGCCGAATTTGGCCCATTAGGGGAACAGGCCAGTAACGGGCCAGAAGTAATCGAGGGCCGAAAAGGAGCCCAACAACGTATGGGTCGTCAATAGGCCGAAAGCTAACACGGGCTGGAAACGGCCCATGTAAATCACAGGACGTTAACGGGTATAAAGAAAATTACTGTTCATTATGGGCTAGAGTCACCGTGGGCCTTTACCTGGGCCGGCCTATTATGGCAGACAAAAATCTTGTGGGCCTTTACCTGGGCCGGCCCATTATGGCCCGCGAAATCTTGTGGGCCTTTAGCTGGGCCAGCCCATTATGGTCCACAAAATCTCGTGGGCCTTTAGCTGGGCCGACCCATTATGGTCCACAAAATCTTGTGCGCCTTTATTTCGGCCGGCCCATTTAAACTTGTTGGGCCGTGCCACGTGTCAACGTATCATAGGCGCCTTCTGTCCAGTGAGTGGATGACATCTGTCCCGACAATGAGCCGATACATGTTTCCTCTAGCCAATGATAATTTTACACGTGGAAATTCCCCATTGGTCGGGGCTGTTAACGGGTTATCGGATCCAAAACCCGACCCAATAGCTTAATGGCGTTCCGTTACGGTGGATGCCACGTGTCGGTCACCCTTGACGAAAGCACTTCTGTGACGCGTGATTTATCGTCATGGAAGTGGACACTTCCGTGATGATAATTTTGGTAATGTCATGGAACACTTCTACGACAGCACAGGCATGACTATATTGATTCTGTCATAAATTTTTCATGGATGTACATGCATGACAAAAAAGCGACCTACTGTGACAAACACGTATCATCACAGAAGTGTATTTTTTTGTAGTGTTGGGGATGCCCCGGTTGGCATCCCACCTTTCTTATTCAACAACTATCGGTTAGTATTGGTTGATCCTAAGTTTTTGCTTCTTCACATGATGTTTGCTATTCTTAGATGTCATTTTATTTTGTTTTGCTTGCTGTTTGAATAAAGTATCAAGATCTGAAATTATTAAATGGGAGAGTCTTCACATAGCTAAATAATTATTTAACTACTCATTGATCTTCACTTATATCTTTCGGAGTAGTTTGTTATTCATTCACGTGCTTCACATATATCCTATGATTAAACGGTTGAATGAATTGAATCTACTAAATCTGAAATTATATATGTTTCATATGCTGATCCCATGGGGAGTAATGACTTCACATATAAGAAGTAGAGGTGGTAAATTTATTGAAGGTTAGCAAACATTGTATTGGTCACTTGAACAATTCATGAAAGAATATTGAGGGAAGAGAGATTTCACATATAAATATACTATCTTGGACATCTTTTGTAATTGTGAGCACTCATTAAAATATGACATGTTAAAAGTTTGATGTTGGACAAGGAAGACAACATAATGGGTTATGTTTTCTTATATCTGAAATAAAGTATATTGTGATGGATCATTCAACATGCTGAGCTTGCCTTTCCCCCTCATGCTAGACAAATTCTTTGCACCAAGTAGAGATACTACTTGTGCTTCCAAACATCCCTTAAACAGTATGGCCATGAGAGTCCACCATACCTACTTATGAATTGAGTAAGATCCTTCAAGCAAGTTGTCATCGGTGCATGAAATAAAAATTGCTCTCTAAATATGTATGATCTATTGATACGTCCATTTTGCATCATGCTTTTATATCGATATTTATTGCATTATGGACTATTATTTCACTTTATGTCACAATACTTATGGCTATTCTCTCTTATTTTACAAGGTTTACATAAGGAGGGAGAATGCCGGCAGCTGGAATTTTGGTCTGGAAAAGGAGCAAATATTAGAGACCTTTTCTGCGCAACTCCAAAAGTCCTGAAACTCCATGGAATGTCTTAAAAGAAATAAAGAAAAATCCAAGCCAAGGATGAAGGCCAGGGGGCCCACACCCTGCTCACGAGGGTGGGGGGCGCCCCCCCCCTAGGGCGCGCCCCTACCTCATGGGCCCCCTGGTGGCTCTCCGAGGCCCATCTTCCCCTATATGAGGTCTTTCGATGAGAAAAAAATAAGTAGGAACTTTTCGGGACGAGACTCCGCCGCCACAAAGCGGAACCTTGGCGGATCCAATCTAAAGCTCCGGCAGAGCTGTTCTGCTGGGGAAACTTCCCTCCGGAAGGGGGAAATCATCACCATCGTCATCACCAACGCTCCTCTCATCAGGAGAGGGCAATCTCCATCAACATCTTCACCAGCACCATCTCATCTCCAAACACTAGTTCATCTCTTGTATCCAATTCTTGTCTCAAAGTCCAGGATTGGTGCTAGTAGGTTGCTAGTAGTGTTGATTACTCCTTGTAGTTGATGCTAGTAGGTTTAATTGGTGGAAGATCATATGTTCAGATCCTATATGCATATTATTACCCCTCTGATTATGAACATGAATATTCTTTGTGAGTAATTACGTTCATTCCTGAGGACAAGGGAGAAGTCTTGCTATGAGTAGTCATGTGAATTTGGTATTCGTTCGATATTTTGATAAGATGTATGTTGTCTAGCCTCTAGTGGTGTTATGTGAATGTCGACTACATAACACTTCACCATTATTTGGGCCTAGAGGAAGGCATTGGGAAGTAATAAGTATATGATGGGTTGCTAGAGTGACAGAAGCTTAAACCCTAGTTTATGCGTTGCTTCGTAAGGGGCTGATTTGGATCCATATGTTTCATGCTATGGTTAGGTTTACCTTAATACTTTTGTTGTAGTTGCGGATGCTTGCAATAGAGGTTAATCATAAGTGGGATGCTTGTTCAAGTAAGAACATCACCCAAGCACCGGTCCACCCACATATCAAATTATCAAAGTATCAAACGCGAATCATATGAACGTGATGAAAACTAGCTTGACGATATTCCCATGTGTCCTCGGGAGCGCTTTTCCTATTATAAGAGTTTGTTCCAGCTTTTCCTTTGCTACAAAAGGATTTGGCCACCTTGCTGCACTTTATTTACTTTTGTTACTTGTTGCTCGTTACAACCTATCTTATCACAAAACTATCTGTTACCACTTATTTCAGTACTTGCAGAGAATACCTTGCTGAAACCGCTTATCATTTCCTTCTGCTCCTCGTTGGGTTTGACACTCTTACTTATCGAAAGGACTACGATAGATCCCCTATACTTGTGAGTCATCAAGACTCTTTTCTGGCGCCGTTGCCGGGGAGTGTAGCGCCTTTGGTAGGTGGAATTTGGTAAGGAAAAATTTATATAGTGTGCTGAAATTTACTGTCACTTGTTACTATGGAAAGTAATTCTCTGAGGGGCTTGTTCGGGGTATCTTCACCCCGACTAGTAGAGCAAAGAGTTGCTCCTCAACCTACTGAACCTATTGAAAATGAAATTCCTTATGAGTATCCTTCGGGTATGATAGAAAAATTGCTAGCTAATCCTTTTACAGGAGATGGAACAAAGCATCCTAATGAGCACTTAATATATGTGGATGAAGTTTGTGGATTATTTAAGCTTGCAGGTATACCCGATGATGTTGCTAAGAAGAAGGTCTTCCCTTTATCTTTGAAGGGAGACGCATTGATATGGTATAGGCTATGTGATGATATGAGATCATGGGACTATAAAAGATTGAAGCTGGAATTTCATCAAAAGTATTACCCTATGCATCTTGTTCATCGTGATCATAATTATATATATATATAATTTCTGGCCTCGCGAAGGAGAAAGCATCGCTCAAGCTTGGGGGAGGCTTAAATCAATGTTATATTCATGCCCCAATCATGAGCTCTCAAGAGAAATAATTATGCAAAGTTTTTATGCTCGGCTTTGTGAAAACAATCGCACCATGCTTGATACTTCTTGTGCTGGCTCTTTTATGATGAAGACTATTGAATTCAGATGGAACTTATTGGATAGAATTAAATGCAACTCTAAAGATTGGGACCTCAACGAAGGTAAGGAGTCAGGTATGACACCTAAGTTTGATTGTGTTAAATCTTATATGGATACTGATATTTTCCGTAAGTTTAGCACTAAATATGGACTTGACTCTGAGATAGTAGCTTCTTTCTGTGAATCCTTTGCTAATTATGTTGATCTCCCTAAGGAGAAGTGGTTTAAATATCATCCTCCCATATAAGTAAAAGTAGCTGCACCTATTAAAGTTGAAGAAAAGACTGTCACTTATAATGATTCTATTGTTCCTACTTCTTATATTGAGAAACCACCTTTCCTTGTTAGAAGAATGGATCATGCTAAAGCGTCAACTGTTGTTCGTAAAAGCAATATTAGAACTTATACACCTCCTGAGCAAGTTAAAGTAGAACCTAATATTTCTATTGTTAAAGATCTCTTGTCTGATAATATTGATGGGCATGTTATTCAGTTTGAAGGTGAAACTGATAGAATTGCAAAACTTTGTGATAAAGATAAACATAGACATGTGGTAGGCGTGCCTGTTATTTTTGTTAAAATAGGAGATCATTGTTATCATGGCTTATTTGATATGGGTGCAAGTGCTAGTGTTATATCGCATACTGTATATGAAGAAATTAAGAATCAAATTGCACCTGTTGAGTTAGAAGATATTGATGTTACTATTAAAATTGCCAATAGAGATACTATTTCACCAATTGGAATTGTTAGAGATGTTGAAGTCTTGTGTGGGAAAACTAAATATCCTGCCGATTTTCTTGTTCTTACTTCCCCACAAGATAGCTTTTGTCCCATTATATTTGGTAGACCCTTCTTACATACTATCAATGCTACCATAGACTGCACTAAGAATGTTGTTACTGTTGGCTTGGATGATATGGTTCATGAGTTTAATTTCTCTAAATTTAGTAAACAACATCATGAGGAAGAATTACCTAGTAAGGATGAAATTATTGGACTTGCTTCTATTGCCGTACCTCCTAGTGATTCTTTAGAACACTATTTGCTAGACCATGAAAATGATATGTTCATGAATGAAAGAAGGGAAATAGATGAAGTATTCTTTAAACAGGAACCTATTCTACATCACAACTTGCCTGTTGAAATCTTAGGATCCTTCTCCACCCAAGGATGATCCCGTGTTTGAGCTTAAACCTTTGCCTGATAATCTTAAATATGCTTATCTTGATGAAAAAGATATATCATGTTATTATTAGTGCTAACCTTTCAGAGCATGAAGAAGAAAGATTGTTGAAAACTCTGAAGAAGCACCGTGCTGCTATTGGATATACTCTTGATGATCTTAAGGGCATTAGTCCCACTCTATGTCAACATAAAATAAATTTGGAAGCAGATGCCAAACCAGTTCGTGATCCTCAACGATGTCTGAATCCTAAAATGAAAGAAGTGGTGAGAAAATAAATACTAAAGCTTCTGGAGGCAGGTATAATCTATCCCGTTGCTGATAGTGAGTGGGTAAGTCATGTCCATTGTTTCCCTAAGAAGGGAGGTATTACTGTTGTTCCTAATGATAAAGATGAATTGATTCCACAAAGAATTATTACAGGTTATAGGATGGTAATTGATTTCCGCAAATTAAATAAAGCTACTAAGAAAGATCATTACCCCTTACCTTTTATTGATCAAATGCTAGAAAGATTATGCAAACATACACACTATTGCTTTCTAGATGGTTATTCTGGTTTCTCTCAGATACCTGTGTCGGCTAGAGATCAATCAAAGACTACTTTTACATGCCCTTTTGGTACTTTTGCTTATAGACATATGCCTTTTGGTTTATGTAATGCACCTGCTACCTTTCAAAGATGCATGATAGCTATATTCTCTGACTTTTGTGAAAAGATTTGTGAGGTTTTCATGGACGACTTTTCTGTCTATGGTTCCTCTTTTGATGATTGCTCGAGCAATCTTGATCGAGTTTTGTAGAGATGTGAAGAAACTAATATTGTCCTGAATTGGGAAAAGTGCCACTTTATGGTTAATGAAGGTATTGTCTTGGGGCATAAAGTTTCTGAAAGAGGTATTGAAGTTGATAAAGCCAAGGTTGATGCTATTGAAAAGATGCCATGTCCCAAGGACATCAAAGGTATAAGAAGTTTCCTTGGTCACGCTGGATTTCATAGGAGGTTCATTAAGGACTTCTCAAAAATTTCTCGGCCTCTAACTAATTTATTGCAAGAAGATATACCATTTGTCTTTGATCATGATTGTGTAGAAGCATTTGAAATACTTAAGAAAGCATTAGTCACTGCACCTGTTGTTCAGCCACCTGATTGGAACCTACCCTTTGAAATTATGTGTGATGCTAGTGATTATGCTATAGGTGCTGTTCTAGGGCAAAGAGTTGATAAGAAATTAAATGTTATTCATTATGCTAGTAAGACTCTAGACAATGCTCAAAGAAATTATGCTACTACTGGAAAAGAGCTTTTAGCAGTTGTATTTGCTTGTGATAAGTTCAGATCTTATATTGTTGATTCTAAAGTAACTATTCAAACTGATCATGCTGCTATTAAATACCTTATGGAAAATAAAGATGCTAAACCTAGACTTATTAGATGGGTTCTCTGGCTACAAGAATTTGATTTGCATATTGTTGATAGAAAGGGAGCTGAGAACCCCGTTGCAGACAACTTGTCTAGGTTAGAAAATTTTCTTGATGACCCACTACCTATTAATGATAGCTTTCCTGATGAACAATTAAATGTTATAAGTACTTCTCGTAGTACTCCATGGTATGCTAATTATGCTAATTATATTGTTGCTAAGTTTATACCACCTAGCTTCACATACCAGCAAAAGAAAAAGTTTTTCTATGATTTAAGACATTACTTTTGGGATGACCCACATCTTTATAAAGAAGGAGTAGATGGTGTTATTAGACATTGTGTACCTGAGCATGAACAGGAACAGATCCTACGCAAGTGTCATTCCGAGTCTTATGGAGGACACCACGCTGGAGATAGAACTGCACATAAGGTATTGCAATCTGGATTTTATTGGCCTACTCTCTTGAAGGATGCCCGCAAGTTTGTCTTGTCTTGTGATGAATGTCAAAGAATTGCTAATATTAGTAGACGTCAAGAAATGCCTATGAATTATTCACTTGTTATTGAACCGTTTGATGTTTGGGGCTTTGATTATATGGGACCTTTTCCTGCCTCTAATGGATACACACATATTCTAGTTGCTATTGATTACGTTACTAAGTGGGTAGAAGCTACTCCAACTAGTAGTGCTGATCATAACACTTCTATTAAAATGCTTAAGGAAGTTATTTTCCCGAGGTTTGGAGTCCGTAGATATTTAATGACTGATGGTGGTTCACACTTTATTCATGGTGCTTTCCGTAAAATGCTTGCTAAATATGATGTTAATCATAGAATTGCATCTCCTTATCACCCACAGTCTAGTGGTCAAGTAGAGTTGCGCAATAGAGAGCTCAAATTAATTTTGCAAAAGACTGTTAATAGGTCTAGAAAGAATTGGTCCAAGAAACTTGATGATGCATTATGGGCTTATAGAACTGCATATAAAAATCCTATGGGTATGTCTCCGTATAAAATGGTTTATGGAAAAGCATGTCACTTACCTCTCGAACTAGAACATAAGGCATATTGGGCTATTAAAGAGCTCAACTATGATTTTAAAATTGCCGGTGAAAAGAGGTTATTTGATATTAGCTCACTTGATGAATGGAGAACCCAAGCTTATGAAAATGCCAAGTTGTTAAAAGAAAAAGTTAAAAGATGGCATGACAAAAGGATACAAAAGCGCGAGTTTAATGTAGGTGATTATGTATTGCTATACAACTCTCGTTTAAGATTTTTTACAGGAAAACTTCTCTCTAAATGGGAAGGCCCCTATGTTATCGAAGAGATCTATTGTTCCGGTGCCATAAAAATCAACAACTTCGAAGGCACAAACCCGAAGGTGGTAAACGGTCAAAGAATCAAACATTATATCTCAGGTAATCCCATAAATGTTGAAACCAATATTATTGAAACCGTAACCCCGGAGGAATACATAAGGGACACTTTCCGGAGCGTTTCAGACTCCGAAAAGGAATAGGTATGTGGTACGGTAAGTAAATCGACTCCAAAACAATTTTTAAGGCAATATTTCTCTGTTTTGGAATATTTAGAAAAATAGGAAAATAAGTAGCAGTCCGGGAAGGACATGAGGGCCCCACAAGGGTGGTGGGCGCGCCCTACCCCCTGGGCGCGCCCCCTACCTCGTGAGCACCTCGTGTGCCTTTCGGACTCCGTTTTCTTGCACGTTACGTATTTTGGTCGGTAGAAATTCATTATATATTCTCCTGAAGGTTTTGACTCCCGTATCACGTAAACCTCCTGTATTCTTGTTTCAAGTTGTTTTCTGTCAGGGTTTTCCAGGCTAGGCATCATGTCGTCTCGCTCCTCCAGCAATGGTGACAACGATGCTTGGCTAATGAAGATAGATCTGAAGAGGGAAGAACCCACGAGGGTCAACAAGGATTAAAGGATCAAGAAGGCCCCGGAGGATCAAGCTCCAGCAGCAAAAGACACCCTTCAAAATGATCATAACCTTCTTACCCCAACTGAGATCGAAGCTTTCAAGATGATTGAGTTAGATCGTGTTCAAAACAGTTATCTCACACAAGAAAATATTTTGTTGAAGGAGCATATTGTCACACTCAAAGGCATTATTCGCAAGCTGGAGGACCTCTTACGCTCGATGTGCGATTATCCGTCACCTCCACCTTCTTCACCGACCAAGGAGACATGATCACATGGGTATGGGCACTCCCCTTGGCAACTGCCAAGCTTGGGGGAGGTGCCCCGGTATCGTATCACAATCACAACTCATATCTTTACCGTTTTTCTTAGTTCGATCCTATTAGTAGTATCTTGATCTAGTAGAATAAAGTTTATCGCATGATCTAGTTTTGAGTTTTGCTTTATGATCTCTCTATGTAATCGAGTCCATGAGCTATATATAATAAAGATTAGTGGTGAGTCAAGGGCTTGATTATTGTGCCATGATCTTGGGTGAATAAAAGAAAAGAGAAAACGAATAAAAAGAAACAAAAAGTTCATATTGATCTTATTGAGAGTAATGACTTCACATAGAAAGAGTATGATGATTAAAAGTTGTTGGGAGTTGGCAGACATAGCTTTGGTCATTGTTGCAATTAATAGGAAGTAATAAGGAAAGAGAGGTTTTCACATATAGATATATTATCATTGACATCTTTTATGATTGGGAGCACTCATTAAAATATGACATGCTAAAGAGTTGATGTTGGACAAGGAAGACAACGTAATGAGTTATGTATTTCTTATATCTGAGATAAAGTATGTTGTCATGGATCCTCTGACTTGTTGATCTTGCCTTTCCCCCTCATGCTAGCCAAATTCTCAGCACCAAGTAGAAATACTACTTGTGCTTCCAAATATCCTTAAACCAGTTTTGCCATGAGAGTCCACCATATCTACCTATGGATTGAGTAAGATCCTTCAAGTAAGTTGTCATCGGTGCAAAGCAATAAAAAATGCTCTAAATATGTATGATTGATTAGTGTGGGAGAAATAAGCTTTATACGATCTTGTGATGTGGAAGTAATAAAAGCGACAGACTGCATAATAAAGGTTCATATCACAAGGGGCAATATAAAGTGACGTTCTTTCGCATTGAGATTTTATATATCCAACCATAAAAGCGCATGGCAACCTCTGCTTCCCTCTGCGAAGGGCCTATCCTTTATTATTATCTTCTACCTTATGCAAGAGTCATGGTGATCTTCACCTTTTCTTTTTCATTTTATCCTTTGGCAAGCTCAGCATGTTGGAAAGAACATGATATATATATATATATATATATATATATATATCTAATTGGATGTAGGGGAGCATGAACCATTATTGTTGACATTACCCTTGAGGTAAAAGGTTGTGGGGCAAAACTATAAACTCCTATCTTTCTCTATGTCCGATTAAAACTCTGTAACCACAAGTATCGCGTGAGTGCTAGCAATTATGGATGACTAAATGATTCCAGGGCCCAATAGGTGCTGGTTCTTCATCGTCTCCTTCATCAGCGTCCATACCATTGATGTCTTCGGAGTCGAAGTCGAGCATGTCGGTTAAATCATCGACAGTGGCTACAAAGTGGGTGGTGGGTGGGCTTTGAATTTCTTCATCGTTCGAATTCCAACCTTGCTGACCGTAGTCCGGCCAGGGCTCTCTTGATAAAGAGAGAGACTTCAGTGTCTTCAGAATGTCGCCGAAAGGCGAGTGCTAAAAGATGTCCGCGGTAGTAAACTCCATAATCGGCGCCCAATCAGATTCGATCGGCAGGGGCGCAGAGGGTTCGGAGTCCGGGGAGGAGTCCGGCTCCTTGGAGTCACGAGTCTCGCAGAGTACGGGGCTGGTGTTCGGCTCAATAGCCGTTGGGATCGCAGCCCCCAAGGTGGCGTCCAACCGCCTATCCTTGATCGACGCAGTTGGCTCCGAATTAAGGGTCGAAGCTGATGCGGGTGCGGCCTCCAGGGCACTGTTCAGCGGCAGAGCTAGATCATGCTCGTCGGGACAGTGCGGCACGCTTGGCAGTGGCTCGAATCCGTCGAAGATCAAGTCCCCGCGGATGTCAGCCATGTAGTTTAAACTTCCAAATCTGACCTGACGGCCAGGGGCGTAGCTTTCGATCTGCTCCAGACGGCCAAGTGAATTGCCCTGTAGTCCGAAGCCGCCGAAGACGAAGATCTGTCCGGGGAGGAAGGTCTCACCCTGGACTGCATCGCTATTGATGATCGTAGGAGCCATTGAGCCTGACGGTGACGACACAGAGGAACTCTCAATGAAAGCACCAATGTCGGTGTCAAAACCGGCGGATCTCAGGTAGGGGGTCCCGAACTGTGCGTCTAGGCCGGATGGTAACAGGAGGCAAGAGACACGAAGTTTTACCCAGGTTCGGGCCCTCTCGATGGAGGTAAAACCCTACGTCCTGCTTGATTAATATTGATGATATGGGTAGTACAAGAGTAGATCTACCACGAGATCGGAGAGGCTAAACCCTAGAGGCTAGCCTATGGTATGATTGTTGATGTGTATGTTGTCCTACAGACTAAAACCCTCCGGTTTATATAGACACCGGAGAGGGTTAGGGTTACACAAAGTCGGTTACAATGGAAGGAGATCTTCATATCCGTATCGCCAAGCTTGCCTTCCACGCCAAGGAAAGTCCCCTCTGGAGACGGGACGGAGTCTTTAATCTTGTATCTTCATACTCCAGGAGTCCGGCTGAAGGTATAGTCCGGCTATCTGAACGCCCCCTAATCCAGGACTCCCTCAGAAACCTATTCCGCGCAACTCCAAAAGTCCTGAAACTCCACAGAATGTCTTAAAACAAATAAAGAAAAATCCACGCCAAAGATGAAGGCCAGGGGGCCCACACCCTGCTCACGAGGGTGGGGGGCGCCCCCCCCCTAGGGCGTGCCCCCTACCTCGTGGGCCCCCTGGTGGCTCTCCGACGCCCATCTTCTCCTATATGAGGTCTTTCGATGAGAAAAAAATAAGTAGGAACTTTTCGGGACGAGACTCCGCCGCCACAAGGCGGAACCTTGGCGGATCCAATCTAGAGCTCCGGCAGAGCTGTTCTGCCGGGGAAACTTCCCTCCGGGAGGGGGAATCATCACCATCGTCATCACCAACGCTCCTCTCATCGGGAGAGGGCAATCTCCATCAACATCTTCACTAGCACCATCTCATCTCCAAACCCTAGTTCATCTCTTGTATCCAATTCTTGTCTCAAAGTCCGGGATTGGTGCTAGTAGGTTGCTAGTAGTGTTGATTACTCCTTGTAGTTGATGCTAGTTGGTTTAATTGGTGGAATATCATATGTTCAGATCCTATATGCATATTATTACCCCTCTGATTATGAACATGAATATGCTTTGTGAGTAATTACGTTCGTTCCTCAGGACAAGGGAGAAGTCTTGCTATGAGTAGTCATGTGAATTTGGTATTCGTTTGATATTTTGATAAGATGTATGTTTTCTAGCCTCTAGTGGTGTTATGTGAACATCGACTACATAACACTTCACCATTATTTGGGCCTAGAGGAAGGCATTGGGAAGTAATAAGTAGATGATGGGTTGCTAGAGTGACAGAAGCTTAAACCCTAGTTTATGCATTGCTTCGTAAGGGGCTGATTTGGATCCATATGTTTCATGCTATGGTTAGGTTTACCTTAATACTTTTGTTGTAGTTGTGGATGCTTGCAATAGAGGTTAATCATAAGTCGGATGCTTGTTCAAGTAAGAACAGCATCCAAGCACCGATCCACCCACATATCAAATTATCAAAGTATCAAGCGCGAATCATATGAACGTGATGAAAACTAGCTTGACGATATTCCCATGTGTCCTCGGGAGCGCTTTTCCTATTACAAGAGTTTGTTCCGGCTTGTCCTTTGCTACAAAAGGATTGGGCCACCTTGCTGCACTTTATTTACTTTTGTTACTTGTTGCTCGTTACAACCTATCTTATCACAAAACTATCTATTACCACTTATTTCAGTACTTGCAGAGAATACCTTGCTGAAAAGCGCTTATCATTTCCTTCTGCTCCTCATTGGGTTCGACACTCTTACTTATCGAAAGGACTATGATAGATCCCCTATACTTGTGGGTCATCATCTATTAGTGTGGAGAAAATAAGCTTTATATGATCTTGTGATGTGGAAGCAATAAAAGCGACGGACTGCATAATAAAGGTCCCTATCACAAGTGGCAATATAAAGTGACATTCTTTCGCATTAAGATTTTATGCATCCAACTATAAAAGCGCATGACAACCTCTGCTTCCCTTTGTGAAGGGCCTATCTTTTATTCTTGTCTTATACCTTATGCAAGAGTCATGGTGATCTTCACCTTTACTTTTTACATTTTATCCTTCGGCAAGCACATTGTGTTGGAAAGATCCTGATATATATATATATCCAATTGGATGTTAGGCATCATGAACTATTATTGTTGACATTACCCTTGAGGTAAAAGGTTGGGAGGCGAATCTATAAGCCCCTATCTTTCTCTGTGTCCGATTAAAACTTTGAACCCATAAATATCACGTGAGTGTTAGCAATTGTGAAAGACTAAATGATAGTTGAGTATGTGAAGTATGCTGAATCAAAGCTCTGACATAGACCCTTCCTGAAAATAAGATGAATTGTAATTGTTTGATGACTAATAACACAGTTTGTTAGTTTTCAAGAAAGTTTATGATCTATACTTTAACATGTGAATAGCTTGTTACTTGATCATGAGAAGTCCTATGAGTTGAACTACTGTTATGATATATAATGATGCTAGAAAAGGTGACTGAAATTACCATTGATCAAACTGGTGCACCTGCTAGCATTCACACTTCATAATGATGCTAGAAAAGGTGCAAAACATTGTCTCCAACGTGTCTATAATTTATGAAGTATTCATGCTATTATATTATCTGTTTTGGATGTTTATGGGCTTTACTAAACACTTTTATATTATTTTTGGGACTAACCTATTAACCGGAGGCCCAGCCCAAATTGCTGTTTTCTTGCCTATTTCAGTGTTTGGAAGAAAAGGAATATCAAATAGAGTCCAAACGGAATGAAACCTTCGGGAGAGTTATTTTTGGAACGGAAGCAATCCAGGAGACTTGGAGTAGACACCAGGGAAGCTTCGAGGAAGCCACAAGGCAGGGAGGTGCGCCCTACCCCCTGGGTGCGCCCCCACCGTCGTGGGCCCCTTGTGGCTCCCCTGACCGACTTCTTTCGCCTATATATGTCCATATACCCTAAAAACATCGAGGAACAGAATAGATCGGGAGTTCCGCCACCGCAAGCCTCAGTAGCCACCAAAAACCAATCGGGTCCCTGTTCCGGCACCATGTCGGAGGGGGGATCCCTCACCGGTGGCCATCTTCATCATCCCGGCGCTCTCCATGACGAGGAGGGAGTAGTTCACCCTCGGGGCTGAGGGTATGTACCAGTAGCTATGTGTTTGATCTCTCTCTCATGTTCATGAGGTGATACGATCTTGATGTATCGTGAGCTTTGCTATTATAGTTGGATCTTATGATGTTTCTCCCCCTCTACTCTCTTGTAATGGATTGAGTTTCCCCTTTGAAGTTATCTTATCGGATTGAGTCTTTAAGGATTTGAGAACACTTGATGTATGTCTTGCATGTGCTTATCTGCGGTGACAATGGGATATCACGTGATCCACTTGATGTATGTTTTGGTGATCAACTTGCGAGTTCCGTGACCTCATGAACTTATGCATAGGGGTTGGCACACGTTTTCGTCTTGACTCTCCGACAGAAACTTTGGAGCACTCTTTGAAGTTCTTTGTGTTTGTTGAATAGATGTATCTGAGATTGTGTGATGCATATCGTATAATCATACCCACGGATACTTGAGGTGACATTGGAGTATCTAGGTTTCATTCGGGTTTTGGTTTATTTGTGTCTTAAGGTGTTTTTCTAGTATGAACTCTATGATAGATTGAACGGAAATAATTTCTTCGTGTTATTTTACTACAGAATCTTGAATAGATCTATCAGAAAGGATAACTTTGAGGTGGTTTCGTACCCTACAATAATCTCTTTGTTTGTTCTCCGCTATTAGTGACTTTGGAGTGACTCTTTGTTGCATGTTGAGGGATAGTTATATGATCCAATTACGTTATTATTGTTGAGAGAACTTGCACTAGTGAAAGTATGAACCCTAGGCCTTGTTTCAACGCATTGCAATACTGTTTGTGCTCACTTTTATCATTAGTTACCTTGCTGTTTTTATATTTTCAGATTACAAAAACCTATATCTACCATCCATATTGCACTTGTATCACCATCTCTTCACCGAACTAGTGCACCTATACAATTTACCATTGTATTGGGTGTGTTGGGGAAACAAGAGACTCTTTGATATTTGGTTGCAGGGTTGCTTGACAGAGACCATCTTCATCCTACGCCTCCCACAGACTGATAAACCTTAGGTCATCCACTTGAGGGAAATTTGCTACTGTCCTACAAACCTCCGCACTTGGAGGCCCAACAATGTCTACAAGAAGAAGGTTGTGTAGTAGACATCAGTCCATTTGCCAAATTTCATAATCATAAAATGCGGCAATGGCTAACATGATTCAGACAGACTTAAGCATCGCAACGGGTGAGAAGTTCTCATCGTAGTCAACTCCTTGAACTTGTCGAAAAGCTTTCTCAACAAGTCGAGCTTTGTAGACAGTAACATCACCATCAGCATCAGTCTGCTTCTTGAAGATCCATTTATTCTCTATGGCATGCCGATTATCGGGCAAGTCAACCAAAGTCCACACTTTGTTCTCATACATGGATCCCATCTGAGATTTCATGGCCTCAAGCCATTTTGTGGAATCTGGGCTCATCAGCGCTTCCTCGTAGTTTGTAGGTTCGTCATGGTCTAGTAACATGACTTCCAGAACAGGATTACCATACCACTCTGGTGCGGAATGTACTCTGGTTGACCTACGAGGTTCAGTAGTAACTTGGTCTGAAGTTTCATGATCATCATCATTAGCTTCCTCACTAATTGGTGTAGGCATCACAGGAACTGTATTCTGCAATGAGATACTTTCCAATTCGAGAGAAGGTACGATTACCTCATCAAGTTCTACTTTCCTCCCACTCACTTCTTTTGAGAGAAACTCCTTCTCTAGAAAGGATCCATTCTTAGCAACAAAGATCTTGCCTTCGGATCTGTGATATAATGTGTACTCAAAAGTTTCTTTTGGGTATCCTATGAAGACGCACTTCTACGATTTGGTTTCCAGATTATTAGGCTGAAGCTTTTTCACATAAGCATCGCAACCCCAAACTTTAAAAAATGAAAGCTTAGATTACTTGCCAAACCACAGTTCATACGATGTCTTCTCAACGGATTTAGATGGTGCCTTATTTAACGTGAATGTAGCTGTCTCTAATGCATAACCCCAAAACGATAGTGGAAAATCGGTAAGAGACATCATAGATCGCACCATATCTAATAGAGTACAGTTACGACGTTCAGACACACCATTTCGCTGTGGTGTTCCAGGTGGCGTGAGTTGTGAAACTATTCCACATTGTTTTAACTGAAAGCCAAACTCGTAACTCAAATATTTGTCTCCAGATTAGATCATAGAAACTTTATTTTCTTGTTATGATGATTTTCCACTTCACTATGAAATTCTTTGAACTTTCAAATGTTTGAGACTTGTGTTTCATTAAGTAGATATACCCATATATGCTCAAATCATATGTGTAGGTCAAAAAATAACGATACCCACCACGAGCGTCAACACTCATCGGACCACATACATCGGTATGTATTATTTCCAATAAGTTAGTGGCTCGCTCCATTGTTCCGGAGAACGGAGTCTTAGTCATCTTGCCCATGAGGCATGGTTCGCAAGCATCAAATGATTCATAATCAAGTGATTCCAAAAGTCCATCTGCATGGAGTTTCTTCATGTGCTTTACACCAATATGACCTAAACGACAGTGCCACAAATATGTTGCATTATCATTATCAACTTTGCACGTTTTGGCATCAATATTATGAATATGTGTATCACCATGATCGAGATTACAAAAGTAGACCACTCTTCAAGGGTGGCTGACTATAAAAGATATTACTCATATAAATAGAACAACCATTATTCTCTGATTTAAATGAATAATCGTATCGCATCGAACAAGATCCAGATATAATGTTCAAGCTTAACGCTGGCACCAAATAACAATTATTCATGTCTAAAACTAATCCCGAAGGTAGATGTAGAGGTAGCGTGCCAACGGCGATCACATCGACCTTGGAACCATTCCCGACGCGCATCATCACCTCGTCATTAGCCAATCTTCGTTTAATCCGTAGCCCCTATTTTGAGTTGCAAATATGAGCAACGGAACCAGTATCAAATACCTAGATGCTACTATGAGCATTATTAAGGTACATGTCAATAACATGTATATCAAATATACCTTTGTTCACTTTGCGATCCTTCTTATCCACCAAATACTTGGGGCAGTTCCGCTTCCAGTGACTAGTCCCTTTGCAGTAGAAGCACTTGGTTTCAGGCTTTGGTCCAGACTAGGGCTTCTTCCCGGGAGTGACAACTTGCTTTCAATTCTTCTTGAAGTTCCCCTTCTTTCCCTTGCCTTTTTTCTTGAAACTAGTGGTCTTGTTAGCCATCGACACTTGATGCTATTTCTTGATTTCTAGGGCTGCATTGAAGCAGTACCTTGAGCGGTCCGAGGAAGAGCTCGGCCTTAACAAGAGGCAGCTCGAGGAGAGCAAAGGTAAGCAATACCTTGTCTATATATTAAAAAGAAATTCAGTTGTATAGTAATAGGATCATCATGAATTTGCCAGGGGCCACGACCGAGGTGGTGACTCTAAAGAAGGTGTTGTCTGAGGCCAAAGACAAAGTGGCCAAGGAGCGCATTGAGCGGGAAAAGGAAGAAGCCCGGGTAGGCGAGGTGCAGAAAGAGCTCGAGGCTCTCGCCAAAAAACACGAGTCCTTGGAGCTTGACTCTAATACGCGAGAGACCGAGCTTGCGAAGGTGCTCGAAAGCGCATAGAGCGCCAAGGCTGAAGCCCATAAGGCCCTCTAGGAGATTGATGCGGTGAAGAAGATAGCAGCGGGTAAGGCATTCATTATGCAAAGCAAGCATGTGAAGGAAACTTTCCTTTTACTTACCCGAGTTCGGAGCTCTCCAGGAGCATTCGCAGATCTTCCCCGTAGTGTACTGGATGCCGCGGAGTTTTACCGAGCTGAGGAGGGGATTTCGACGGAAAAGTTGTTCTGGTCTTGGTATACTGGAACCGAACACCCAATGCCCTTGAGCGACCAGCTGAAGCAACCGGTCGAGCTTCACAAAGCGGCCGAACAGGCCATGAAGGGTCTTATAGTCTGGATGTGGCCTAGTGATCCCCTGCCTAGCAGCTACTTCGGTCTGGTGAGGCGGCTTGTGGATGCCTGCCCACGGATTGAAGTCATAAAGCGGTCCGTCTGCATCAAGGGTGCGCGCAGGGCTTTTACCCGGGCGAAGGTGCACTGGGCGAAGCTAGACGCCGTAAAGCTGGTGAAGGAGGGGCCACCGGAGGGCAAGGAGCATCGCTGCCCCGAAATGTATTATGACAGTGTCCTGAAGGGTTCCCGCCTTGTGGCGGAGGAATGTGCTAGAGATGTAATTTTTGAATGAACATGCTCATGTGATCCTGTAATGTGAAACGAGTTCATTTGCACTATGCAATGCTTTTTGAATTTAAAATATTACCTTCTGTGCGGCCGTTTATAAAATCTGAGAGTTGGCCAGTCGTCGGCTTCTGCCCCCATGTAACTAGTACTGGGGTGTTCGGGATAAACCTGAGCACTCTTTATCCCAATTTTGGGTCCATCGAGGGAGGTGTTCAGCACAACGAACTAGGCAATCAGACTATAAGGCTTTATCACTCTCACTTAGCCATAGAAGTCTACAATTTTAAATTTTGGCAAACCCCTAGTATTCGGAAGGCCGAATTTGGGGCGCTATATACGCCTAAGTCGGGAAAGGCCGACTCCTCGCCCGAAGCGGAAAAAGTCTTTAAGGACTTGAGACCTCTCGAACAACGACCAGCTCTCGCCTTATCATGACAGTCATTTTTCGGCTTTCTCTACTGAGGTGCTCGTCCGGAAGAACCGGGACACAATCGTAGTAGTTCTCCCAGCGCTACCTTAGTCGATATAGCGGAACGTAAGGTACCAAAACATGGGAGCTGGGCAAACCCAACTATTCCCCCAAGACATGATTCAGAGTTGATGCATATAATGCTATAAGTCCAGGGTGCCGCACTATCGAAAGTGTTTGGACTTCTCATGCCGTATTATGGGGTAAACGAAAGCCCCTGGCGTACTGACCGTACCAGAATGTACGGGTGCAAGTTGTCGTAAATGAACATATAAGAAAAAAGGGGTGGATAGTGCAATAATAGACTAATGCTATGCATTGTTATTTAAATAATACGTCGAAGCGTATGGATACAAGTAGTGCAATAAGCAAAAATAGGACTATTTGACATGTCCTATCCAAGGGCAAGCTGCGTATGGGTAGTAAAAAGCGGGTATATCGATTGTTATTAGAGACCACCTGGGGGTTCCCTTGTACGTCTTAGCTTCTTGCCTCCTTGGTTGTTCCTTCCCGTAATGTGTCCGGCAATCATACTACCGGAAAGTGCTTCCAGAGAGTAAGGTCCTGAAAGAGAAAAAATGATAAAGGTATGCAGCCCCTAGGGCGGTTAAGCCGCATTGCGGGACGTGCCCTGATCGTGCCCCCGCCTATGCCCATGGTATTTTTAGTGCGTAATTATGTACGCGCGGCATGGATTTCGTCACTTGACTGGGACTGGGACGGGGGCCGAATTTCTAGGCGAGCTCTGAACGTGCCAGGCAATCCTATTGCAGTTAACTCCAGGCTCGCTTGACGGTGTCCGGGGGCTGTATCACCGAATTGGTGGTTTGCCTTAAAAGGCTGCTTTGTGCTTCTGCTGCGAGGGCCGCAGTGTGCTCTTCCGTGCAGAGCGAGCGTTCTGTGTTTCCATTGAATGTTATGACCCTCCTAGGTCCTGGTATCTTGAGCTTGAGGTATGCATAATGCAGTACCGCATTGAATTTTGCAAATGCGGTTCGCCCAAGCAGTGCGTGATAGCCACTATGGAACGGGACGATATCGAAGATTAACTCCTCGCTCCGGAAGTTGTCCGGAGATCCGAAGACCACTTCCAGTGTGATTGAGCCCGTGCAATGGGCCTCTACACCTGGGATGACGCCCTTAAAGGTGGTTTTGGTGGGTTTGATCCTCGAGGGATCTATACCCATTTTGTGCACTATATCCTGATAGAGCAGGTTCAGGCTGTCTCCATCCATAAGGACTCGAGTGAGGTGAAATCCGTCGATGATGGGGTCTAGGACCAATGCGGCGGGTCCGCCATGATAGATACTAGTGGGGTAGTCCCTGCGATCGAAGGTGATCGGACAAGAGGACCATGGATTGAACTTTGGGGCGACGGGCTCCATCGCATAGACGTCCCTTAGTGCACGCTTCCGTTCCCTCTTGGGAATGTGGGTTGCCTATATCAAGTTCACAATCTTCACTTGTGGGGGGAACCTCTTCTGTCCTCCCATGTTCGGCGGCCGGGGCTCCTCCTCGTCTTCACTATGCAGCCCCTTGTCCTTGTTTTCGGCATTCAACTTGTCGGCCTGCTTGAACACCCAACATTCTCTGTTGGTGTGACTGGCTGGCTTATCGGGGGTGCCATGGATTTGACACGAGCGATCAAGTATGCGATCCAAACTGGACGGGGCCGGAGTACTTCTTTTGAATGGCTTTTTCCGCTGACCGGATCTAGAGCCTCTGAATCCGGCATTGACTACCATATCATCGGTGTTGTCGCCGTTGTTGTGGCGCTTGTGTCTATTACGACGTGGTCTGCCATTCGCATCTTTGGTATCCGAAGTGCTCGGATTCCTTGATGTGTTATTGCTGCGAGCCAGCCAGCTATCCTCGCCCGCGCAAAAGCGGGTCATGAGTGTCATGAGGGCTGCCATAGACATCGGCTTCTCCTGGCCGAGGTGCCGGGTAAGCCACTCGTCACGGATGTTATGCTTGAGTGCCGCTAAGGCCTCTGCATCCGGACAGTCGACAATTTGGTTTTTCTTAGTTAGGAACCATGTCCAGAATTGCCTGGCCGATTCCCCTGGCTGCTGAGTTATATGGCTCAAGTCATCAGCATCCGGTGGTCGCACATAAGTGCCCTGGAAGTTGTCAAGGAATGCGTCTTCCAAATCTCCCAACTGCCGACGGAGTCTGCTGGCAAGCTATTCAGCCAATGCCAAGCTGGTCCTTTGAGTTTTAGTGGGAGGTACTTGATGGCATGCAGATCATCACCATGAGCCATGTGGATGTGGAGGAGGAAATCCTCAATCCATATAACGGGATCTGTTGTACCATCATACGATTCGATATTTACGGGTTTAAAACCCTCCGGGAATTTGTGATCCATAACTTCATCAGTGAAGCATAGGAGTGTGCGGCGCCTCTGTGCCGGGCTATATCACGACGCAGTTCATATGAGTCTTGTCTGTTGTATTCGGCCTGGTCGGATTTACTTTTAGTGTATCTGGCGTGATGGTCATCGTCCCGCGTTGGCGCGCGCCCCCGTGACCCGTATCTCGACCTTGCATGTTCTGCCCTGCTTTCTAATTCGTCTCGCAGGTCCCATGTGTTGCCCCGGGCCTTGGTATTTTTGTTTGAGTGGCGGCAGGGTGCGGGCTGAAACGTCTCTCTAGCTCGGCCACAAGGTGGCCGGTCAGCCGCATCGTACACTGGTGATGTAGGTTTCAATGCTTCCTCCTCGAGTCGGGGTAGAGACCTACACTTTGGGTAACTCTTGGAGGGGCGCTCGAGTTTGTATTCCGCGGCCGCAAGGACTTCGGTCCATCTATCTGCTAGCAAATCTTGATCAGCTCGAAGCTGTTTTTGCTTTTTCTTCAAGCTATTTGCTGTGGCTATAAGCCGGCGCTTGAAGCGCTCCTGCTCGACGGGATCCTCAGGCACGATAAATTCTTTGTTGCTAAGGCTCACCTCGTCTTCAGAGAGAGGCATGTAATTGTCCTCCTCTGATTCTTTATCTGCTGCCCGCTCTGGAGGGCTAGCTTGTTCACCCTCCCGCTCTAAATCATGCTGGAGGGGATTTTTGTCGTCTTCGGCACTATCCAGAGTGTTATTGTCTCTTGTGCCGGTATCACTACTTTTGCTATGGCGGGACTTAGAGTGCTGCCGCTGACGTCGGCGCTTGGGTTGCTTCTTGGAGGGGTCATCCCCCGCTGTCTCGTCGCCATTGCCTTCTTTGGGGGTGTCCACCATGTATATATCATATGATGAGGTGGCGGTCCAGCGCCCTGTGGGCGGTGGTTCCTGTTCGTCTCCTGCATCGTCGTCCATACCATCGATGTCTTCGGAGTCGAAGTCGAGCATGTTGGTTAAATCGTTGACAGTGGCTACTAAGTGGGTGGTGGGTGGGGAGCGAATTTCTTCGTCGTCCGCATCCCATTCTAGTCGGACATAGTTAGGCCAAGATTCTCCTGACAAGAAGAGAGACCTTAATGAATTTAGCACGTCGCTGAAAGGTGAGTGCTGAAAGATATCCGCGGAGGTGAACTCCATGATCGGTGCCCAATCAGATTCGATAGGCACAAACGTAGGTGGCTCAGAGTCCGTGGCTGGAGACGAATCCAGTGGTTCGGCAACACGGCTCTCGTAAGGGGTGAAGTCAGTATCCGGCTCCATCTCTACTGAGAGTGCGGCCTCCATGGCGGGGTCTATCCCCCCGTCCTCGGATGGCGTGATTTGCTCCGGATTGAGGGCCAGAGTAGTTGCGGGTGTGATCTCCCGAACACTGTCCGACGGCAGAGTTACGTCATGCTCATCGTAATTGTGCGGCGCACCTGACATGGGCACGAATCCGTCGAAGATCAAGTCGGCAGTGTAGTTTAAGTTTCCGAACCTGACCTGATGGCCAGGGGCGTAGCTCTCGATCTGCTCCAGATGGCCAAGCAAGTTGGCCCGCAGTGCGAAGCCGCCGAATACGAAGATCTGTTCAGGGAGGAAAACCTCACTCTGGACCGCATCGTTACCGATTATCGAAGGAGCCATCAAGCCTTATGTTGACGACATAGTGGAACTCTCAATGAAAGCACCAATGTCGGTGTCAAAACCGGCGGATCTCGGGTAGGGGGTCCTGAACTGTGCGTCTGAGGCGGATGGTAACTGGAGGTGGGGGACACGATGTTTACCCAGGTTCGGGCCCTCTCGATGGAGGTAATACCCTAATTCCTGCTTGATTGATCTTGATGATATGAGTATTACAAGAGTTGATCTACCACGAGATCGTAGAGGCTAAACCCTAGAAGCTAGCCTATGGTATGATTGTTGTCGTCCTACGGACTAAACCCTCCGGTTTATATAGACACCGGAGGGGGATAGGGTTACACAGAGTTGGTTATAAGGAAGAAGATCTACATATCCGTATTGCCAAGCTTGCCTTCCATGCCAAGGAGAGTCCCATCCGTACATGGGACGAAGTCTTCAATCTTGTATCTTCATAGTCCAACAGTTCGGCCAAAGGATATAGTCCGGCTGTCCGGAGACCCTCTAATCCAGGACTCCCTCAACGAGTATTCAATTGCAAGACATATATCAAGTGTTCTCAAATCTATAAAAGTATTCAATCCAATAACAACGAAATCTCAAAGGGAAAAACTCAATTCATCACAACAGGATAGAGAGGGGAAACACCATATGATCCGACTATATTAACAAAGCCCGTGATACATCAAGATCGTGACATCTCAAGAACACGAGAGAGAGGGGGGGGAGAGAGAGAGATGAAACACATAGATACTGGTACAAACCCTCAGCCCCTAGGGTGGACTACTACCTCCTCATCGTGGTGGCCGTCGGGATGATGAAGATGGCTACCGAAGATGATTCCCCCCTCTAGTAGGGTGCTGGGAAGGGTCTAGATTGGTTTTCGGTGGCTATAGAGCCTTGCGGCGACAGAACTTCTGATCTAGGTTAACCCCGAAGGGTTTCTTAATATTTGGGAATTATAGGGCAAAGAGGGGGTACGGGAGGCCACCGAGGTGGGCACAACCCACTTGGGCGAGTCCTGGGGGGCAAGGCGTGCCCTGGTGGGTTGTGCCCCCCTCAGGGCACCCCCCAGGTGCTGCTCTGGCCCATCTTGGGTGTTCTGGTCCATAAACAATCTCCAAAAAGTTTCACAGTGTGTGGCCTCCGATTGATATTGATTTCCTGCGATGTAAAAAACAAGCAAAAAACAGCAACGTGCACTGGGCACTGTGTCAATAGGTTAGTGATGGGGACTGTTGCAGAAATTAAAAAATTTCTACGCATCACCAAGATCAATCTATGGAGAGACTAGCAACGAGAGAGAGGGGAGTGTATCTTCATACCCTTGAAGATCGCGATGCGGAAGCGTTACAAGAACGCGGTTGGAGGAGTCGTACATGCAGCGATTCAGATCGCGGTCGATTCCGATCTAAGCGCCGAACAACAGCGCCTACGCGTTCAACACACATGCAGCCCGGTGACGTCTCTCATGCCTTGATACAGCAAGGAGGAGGGAGACAGCAAGGAGGAGGGAGTGGTTGGGGAAGACAACTCCAGCAGCAGCACGACGGCATGGTGGTGTTGGAGCAGCGTAGTTTCTAGTAGGGCTTCACTAAGCAATAGGAAGGATGAGGATGTAGAGAGGTAGGGCTGCGTCGAGGGAGAGAGAGACTCGTGTCCTTGGCAGCCCCAAAACCACCACTATATATAGGAGGAGAGGAGGTGGTTGCACCCCCTCTAGGGTTCCCACCCTAGGGGGTGCGGCAGCCCTAGATGGGATTGGAGGGGCGGCCAAGAGGGGAAGAGGGGGCGCGCCCTAGGGTGGGCCTTTAGGCCCATCTGCGCCTAGTGTTTCCCCCTCTCCTCCTAGCTGCTCTTTGGGCCTTGGTGGGAGGCGCACCAGCCCACTCAGGGGCTGGTCCCTTCCCACTCTTGGCCCATGCAAGCCTCCGGGGCTGGTGGCCCCTCCCGGTGGACCCCCGAAACCCTTCCGGTGGTCCCGGTACATTACCGATGACACATGAAATACTTCCGGTGGCCAAAACATCACTTCCTATATATTATTCTTTACCTCGGGACCATTCCGGAACTCCTCGTGACGTCCGGGATCTTATCTGGGACTCCGAACAACATCCGGAAACCACATACAAACTTTTCCTATAACCCTAGCGTCATCGAACCTTAAGTGTGTAGACCCTACGGGTTCGGGAGGCATGTAGACATGACCGAGACATCTCTCCGATCAATAACCAACAGTGGGATCTGCATAACCATGTTGGCTCCCACATGTTCCATGATGATCTCATTGGATGAACCACGATGTCGGGGATTCAATTAATCCTGTATACAATTCCCTTTGTCCATCGGTATGTTACTTGCCGAGATTCGATCGTCGGTATCCCAATACCTCATTCAATCTCGTTGCCGGCAAGTCACATTACTCGTTCCGTAATGCATGTTTCCGTGACCAACTCCTTAGTCACATTGAGCTCATTATGATGATGCAATAACGAGTGGGCCCAGAGATACCTCTCTGTCATACGGAGTGACAAATCCCAGTCTCGATTCGTGCCAATCCAACAGACACTTTTGGAGATACCTGTAGTGCACCTTTATAGTCACCCAGTTACATTGTGATGTTTGGTACACCCAAAGCATTCCTACAGTATCCGGGAGTTGCACAATCTCATGGTCTAAGGAAATGATACTTGACATTTGAAAAGCTTTAGCAAACGAACTACACGATCTTGTGCTACGCTTAAGATTGGGTGTCGGTGTCAAAACCGGCGGATCTCGGGTAGGGGGTCCCGAACTGTGCCTCTAGGCCAGATGGTAACAGGAGGCAAGGGACACAAAGTTTTACCCTGGTTCGGGCCCTCTCGATGGAGGTAAAACCCTACGTCCTGCTTGATTAATATTGATGATATGGGAAGTACAAGAGTAGATCTACCACGAGATCGGAGAGGCTAAACCCTAGAAGCTAGCCTATGGTATGATTGTTGTTGTGTATGTTGTCCTATGGACTAAAACCCTTCGGTTTATATAGACATCAAAGAGGGTTAGGGTTACACAAAGTCGGTTACAATGGTAGGAGATCTACATATCCGTATCGCCAAGCTTGCCTTCCACGCCAAGGAAAGTCCCTACCGGACACGGGACGAAGTCTTCAATCTTGTATCTTCATAGTCCAGGAGTCCGGCTAAAGGTATAGTCCGGCTATCCGAACACCCCGTAATCCAGGACTCCCTCAGTAGCCCCTGAACCAGGCTTCAATGACGACGAGTCCGGCGCGTAGATTGTCTTCAGCATTGCAAGGTGGGTTCCTCCTCCAAGTACTTCATAGAAGATTTTGAACACAAAGATAGTGGCCGGCTCTGCAAAATAAGTTTCCACATATTGCCATAGAGAGAATAGTATTTACACAAATCTAATCTGCTGACATATTTCGTAGTGCAACACACCACGGCCAAAGCCTTTATCCAAGTCGTTTCATTATCCCACCTCAGCGCGTCATGCGAGGCGGTTTCCTTGGCACGTCTTGTTAAAGCAGAGATCGTGTCCCCTAATCCCGGGATTATCATCAATATGGGCGTGGGTAACCCAACCGCGCCTTTGATTACGGCGCTTGGGGATAAGCGAATTTTACCAGGCTGGTGGGGACACATAGTTGCGTCCACCCATATAAGGCGGTAAGGATCCACCTTTTCACCTACGCCTTCTTCCTCCTTTGCCTATCCATTCTCGCACACTCGAGCTCCAGCGCCCAAGTCTGCACTCCGCACCTCAACCTTCTCCAGCCATGTCCGGAGCGGGAGGCAAGTGGATGGTCTCCTCCGTCACGGAGGGACACATCAAAAAACTGAGGAAGGCCGGATACTTGTCTAACGACATCGCGTACCGGCTTCCCGAAAAGGGGCAGCTCCTCCCCACCCCAAGGCCCCATAGAGGGTAGTGTTCCTTCCCCACTTCCTCCGCGGACTGGGCTTTCTGATCCACCCATTCATCCGGGGACTCATGTTCTACTACGGCCTGGATTTCCATGATCTGGCCCCGAACTTCATCCTCAACATCTCGGCGTTTATCGTCGTGTGCGAGGCTTTCCTCTGCATCCGCCCCCATTTCGGCCTATGGCTGAAGACTTTCAACGTCAAGCGGAAGGTGGTGCGCGGCAACTAGGCGGAGTGCGGAGGCGCCATGGTGGGCAAGATGCCCAACGTCTTATGGCTCGAGGGCTCCTTGGTGGAGACCCTGAAGGGGTGGCAATCGGGGTGGTTTTACATCACCGAGCCGTGCGACCTTGAGTGGATCGCAGCCCCCGAGTTCCGGTCCGAACCCCCAACGCGGCTCACGTCCTGGAAAGAGACGGGCCTGTCGTGGGGCAACAAAGGAGAGGTGACTGGACTGCAAACGTGCATCCAAACCCTGGTGGACAAGCAGCTTAATCTTGTCAACATAGTCCAGGTTATGCTCATCTTCTTGATCCTCTCGTGTCAACAACGGGCCTTCAATCTGTGGGAGCTCAACCAGGCGCAGCACCAAACTCTGAGCAGGCTCTTCGACACCTACGTACGAAGATGCCTGGAAGGTGCTTTTCAAGGGCGCCGAGGCTCCCGCATCCGCCACCGAGGATCGCGGATTCAGCACGCAGTGTCACGCTAGCGCGGTAAGTTGTTTGTACCTTTTACAGGGTATTAGTTTTCCATAGTTTAACTCAATGTGGGATCTAAGCTCCCTTACCTTTGACAGAGTTCGAAGGCGAAGTCCGGACAAATCGACTGTCCGGCTCCCTTGCTTGAAGACCCAGCTGATGCCCGCTTGGTGAAGCTGCTGGTTCCGGCACCCTATGTGGTGCCGGAGAAGAAGGCCACTAAGAAGGCCACGGGGACTCGAAAGAGTGCCCGGCGCCAGGAGGTGTTGGGTTCATCACCCGATGGCTCCGAGGCGCATTCCTCCCGTGAAGACGAGGAGGAAGAAGAAGAGACCTCTCCCCCTCCAGCGGGAGGAGAGAAGAAAATGAAGGCCGCCCTCTCTGGGGAGGCCGGAGGGTCCAAGGGGAGAACCCTGCCCCCGGACTACTCCACCGACGTCGACGACGACGGAGAAGAGTGGCCGCTCAGGGCCAAGCCCCCAGGGCTCCAAGTCCTGCTCTAGGCCGAACACCACTCCGGAACCTTCAAAGGTTCCAGAGTTCGGTGGGGGACCTCCTTCCAAGAGGAGCAAGCCAACCATGCCGGTGACCCCCATCCAACCGGAGGCACTGGACAATTTGTTGGAGGCGCTCCAAGGCGCCTCCATCGACGGGGAGCACCGCACCCTTATGAGTGTGATGGTCCATAAGGTTCAGTCCGCCAAGAGCGGACTGACTGAAGCTTGTACTAGCCTTTTAACAGGCTTTGAGGTAAGTAAAGAATGTGTAAATAATATTACCGCATAGACAATAGCCCCTGATGCTCTGTTTGGCGTTCAGGAAGAAAAGCCGAATAGAGGATCAAATAAAATTCGCAGGAGTCTAACAAAAAGGAGTCAATATGCGTATGCAGGCTTCTCTGCTTGCGTCCGTCGCACTGACTACGGAAGTGGACACGCTAAAGCAGAACCTCGAGCGGGCCGAGCAAGAGCTCGGGCGTGCCAAGAAGCAGCTCGAGGACAATGAAGGTAAGAAATACCTTGTTTAAATATATATAAAAAGGTGCAATTGCAAAAAATGACAGGATTATCGTGGCTATTGTAGGGTCCACGTCTGAGGTGGTGACCCTTAAGCAAGCGCTGGTCGAGGCCGAGAAGAGGGCGGCCACGGAGCGCACCGAGTGGGAGAAGTACGAGGCCCAGGTTGGCAAGGTGCAGCAAGAGCTCCAGGTTCTCATGAAAAAACATGAGAGTTTGGAGCTTGACTCGAAGACGCGAGCGTCCGAGCTCGCGGCGGCTATTGAAAATGCCAAGTCTGCCAAGGCCGAATCCCAGAAGACCCTCCAGGAGTTGGATGAGGTGAATAAGATAGCGGCAGGTAAGACATTCTTTATGCAAAGCAAACACATAAACGTGAGTTACTTGTTACTTACCCGAATCCGGAGCTCTCCAGGAGCGTTCGCAGATTTTCCCCGGAGTGTGTCCGATGCCGCCGCAATCTATCGAGCCAAGGAGGGCAGCTCGACAGAGAAGGTGTTCTGGTCTCAGTATGCTGAGGTCGGACACCCCGTGCCCCTAAGCGACCAGCTGAAGCAACTGGTCGAGCTCCACAAGGCGGCCGAACAGGCCATGAAGGGCCTCATAGTTCGGCTATGGCCTGGAGAGGCTCTGCCTGGGAGCTATTTCGGGCTAGTGCGGCGGCTGGTGGAGGCCTGTCCAAGGCTCGAAGTCATCAAGCGCTCCATCTGCATTGAAGGTGCCCGTAGGGCCCTTGCCCGTGCTAAGGTGCACTGGGGCAAGATGGATGCTGAGAAGCTTGTGAAGGACGGGCCACCGCCGGCGAAAGAGCATCGCAAGCCCGAGAATTATTATAAGGATGTTCTGAAGGGTGCCTGCCTTGTGGCGGATGAATGTTCTACGGATGTAATTTTTGAGTGAAACTTGCTCGCTTTGTCATGTGCGTTGAAAACTTGTTCATATGCGCTAAGCAATGCTGTTGGAATTTAAAATATTACCTTCTGTGCGGCTGTTTATCAATTCCGAGAGATGGCAAGTCATCGGCTTCTGCCCCCGTGCAGCTAGTGCTGGGGTGTTCGGGGATAAACCTGAGCGCTCTTTTTCCCATGTTTGGGACCTTCGAGGGAGGCGCTCAGCCCAACAAACAAGGAAATCGGACTATAATGCGTGAACACTCTCACTTAGCCATAGAATTCTATAATTTTAAATTTCGGCGAAGCCCCTGGTATTCGGAAGACCGAGTTCGGGGCGCTATCCACACCTTGGCCGGACAGAGCCGGCTCCTCACTCTAAGCGGCATAAGTCTTTAGGGACTCGAAAAACCTCTCGAACAGTGACCAGCTCTCGCTTCATCATGACAGTCAGTTTTAGCTTTCTCCACTGAGGTGCTCGACCCAGCTCAATTGGGGCACAATCGCAGTGGTTCTCCTAGTGCTACCTTAGCCGATATAGCAGAACGTAAGGCACCAAAACATAGGAGCCGGGCAAACCCAACTATTGACCCAAGAGATTATTCGGAGCCGATGCATATAGTGCTATAAGTTCGGGGTGCCACACTTGTTAAAGTGTTCGGACTTCTCACACCATATTGAGGGGTACTAAATCCCCTGGCGTATTTTGGCCGTACCAAAGTGTATGGGTGCAACATGTCGTTAAGGAACATAAAAAAAGAGTAATGCAAAAATAGACAAAAGCTATGCATTATTTATTAAAAAGGGCTGCGATCAAAGCAGAACGATACAAATAATGCGATAAGAAAAAGGTTGGACTATTTAACATGTCCGTTCCAGGGGCAGGTTGCGGAATGGTATGCGAGACAGGTATACTGCTCGTGATAGAGACCACCTAGGAGTTCCGTAATGCGGCATGGCTTGTCTGCTTCCTTGGTTCTTGCATCGTTTGTGTGGCAATTGAACTGCCGAATAGGCCTTCCGAAGAATGGAGTCCTGAAAGTAAGAGAAAATTAAAAAATCGGCAGCCCCTGGTGCGGTTTAAGCCGTGTTTCGGGCGTGCCGTGATGGTTCCCCTCCCCCTATACCCATGGTATTTCTAGAGCGTAGTTATGTATGCGAAGCACTGGCATCGCCTTTTTGCGAGGGCTGGGGTTGGGGCCGAATTTCTACGCCTGCTCGGATCGTGCCAGGCGGTCTTGTTGTAGGTTACTCCGGGCACGCTTGACGGTGTCCGGTCATTTAATGGCCGGACTAGAGAACTGCCTGGAGAGGCTGCTTTGTACTTCCGCTGCAAGGGCCGCCGTGTGCTCCTCCGTTCGGAGGGAGTGTTTGGTGTTTCCATTGACCGTAATTACTCCTCAAGGGCCTGGCATTTTGAGCTTAAGGTATGCGTAGTGTGGTACCGCATTGAACTTGGCGAATGCGGTTCGCCCGAGCAGTGCGTGATAGCCACTACGGAATGGGACTATGTCGAAGATTAACTCCTCGCTTCAGAAATTATCCGGAGATCCGAAGACCACTTCAAGTGTGACTGAGCCTGTACAGTTGGCCTCTACACCTGGTATTACGCCTTTAAAGGTTGTTTTGGTGGGCTTAATCCTCGAGGGATCTATGCCCATTTTCCGCACTGTATCCTGGTAAAGCAGGTTCAGGCTGCTGCCGCTGTCCACAAGGACTCTAGTGAGATGAAATCCGTCAATAATTGGGTCTAGAACCAATGCGGTGAATCTGCCATGACGGATGCTAGTGAGGTGGTCCCTTCGATCAAAGGTGATCGGGTAGGAGGACCATGGGTTGAACTTCGGGGCGACTGGCTCTACCGCATATACATCCCTTAACGCGCGCTTCCGCTCCCTCTTGGGGACGTGGGTTGCGTATATCATGTTCACCGTCCACACTTGTGGGGGAAAACCCTTCTGTCCACTGTTGTTCGGCGGCCAGGGCTCTTCGTCGTCATCGCTATGCAGCACCTTGTCTTCGTTTTCGGTGTTTAACTTGCCTGCCTTCTTGAACACCCAACAATCCCTGTTGGTGTGATTGGCCGGCTTTTCGGGGGTGCCATATATCTGGCAGAAGCGGTCGAGTATTCGGTCCAAACTGGACGGGCCCCTAGGATTCCTTTTGAATGGCTTTTTCCGCTGACCGGATTTAGAGCCTCTGAATCCGGCATTAACTGATGTATCCTCAGCATTGTCACCGTTAATGCGGCGCTTCTGCTTGTTGCGACACGACCTGCCACTACTGTCCCTGGTATCCGAATTACCAGGGTTCTTGGTCATATTGTTGCTACGAGCAAGCCAGATGTCTTCTCCCGTGCAAAAGCAGGTCATGAGTGTCGTGAGTGCTGCCATAGACTTCGGCTTTTCCTGTCCTAGGTGTCGGGCAAGCCACTCGTCGCAGATATTGTGCTTGAAGGCTGCTAGGGCCTCTGTGTCCGGACAATCGACTATTTGATTTTTTTTTGTTAGGAACCGTGTCCAGAATTGCCTGGCTGATTCCTCTGGCTGCTGGATCACGTGGCTTAGGTCATCGGCGTCTGGTGGTCGCACATAAGTGCCCTGGAAATTGTCAAGGAATGCGGCTTCCAGGTCCTCCCAACAACTGATTGATCCTGCTGGCAAGCTGTTAAGCCAATGTCGAGCTGGTCCTTTAAGCTTGAGTGGGAGGTATTTGATGGCGTGGAGATCATCGTCGCGGGCCATGTGGATATGAAGGAGATAATCCTCGATCCATACCGCAGGATCTGTTGTGCCATCGTATGATTCGATGTTTATGGGTTTGTAACCCTCGGGGATTTGATGATCCATTACTTCGTCTGTGAAGCATAGTGGGTGTGCGGTGCCTCTGTACTGGATTTATGTCCTGTGTGACGGTTATTGTCTCGAGTCGTGGGGCACCCACTCGATTCGTAGATCGATCTTGTTTGCCTTGCCTTGTCCTCCAACATATCTCGCAGGTCTGGCGCATTTTCCCGTGCCTTGGTACGGGGTGCGGCTTGACTGGAGGACCGAGAGGCCTCTCTGTCATGGCCACGAGGTGGCCAGTCGGCCGTATCAAGTGCTTCCTCCTCTAATCGGGGTAGCAACCTGCGCTTTGGGTAGCTCTTGGAGGGGCGTTCGAGTTTATGCTCTTCGGCCGCAAGGACTTCAGTCCATCTATCGACTAGTAAATCTTGATCAACTCTAAGTTGTTGCTATTTTTTCTTGAGGCTTCTTGTCGTGGTCATAAGCCTACGTTGAAAACGCTCTTGCTCGACGGGATCCTCTGGCACGACGAATTCGTCGTCGTCGAGGCTTGCCTCGTCTTCGGAGGGAGGCATATGATTATCGTCCTCGACCTCTTTGTCTGCCACTCTCTCATGAGGGCTGGTTTATCCATCCTCCTGTGCTGAATCTTGCTGGAGGAGGTTTTCTTTGGCGCTTTCCGGAGTATTATTATCTCCCGTGCTGGAATCGCCGTATTTGTTTTGGCGGGATTGTGAGCAGCGCTGCTGACGCTGGTGCTTAGGCCGTTTCTTGGAGGGGTCATCCTCCGCTGTTCCATCGCCATCTCCTTCTTTTGGGGTGTCCACCATGTATATGTCATATGACCAGGTGGCTTTCCAGGGCCCGATAGGTGTTGGGGATATACATAATAGGTAGGCCCACAAAGGGTCGAAATATCATGAAGCATGGGGCCCACACAACATGTGGGTCCAGGTCAATTTCATACAGACACACTATCCACACGGACAAGCAGCATACTATCCACTCGACCAAGCAACATACCATCCACTCGGATGACGGCTCACCACTCGACCGTACGACTCACTCGGATATACGAAGACCAGCAGGCAGCAAGGCAGTCAGCATCTTTCTAATAGTGAGGGCTTAATAGCGGGCTGGCATTATGGCATTCATACCCCACTTTGTAACATAGGAGGTGAGGGGGTGGCGCACTCTATATAAGCCACCCCCCACCACTAGACAAAGGGGCTCTTCTTCCACCTCTCTCTCTTTTCACCATTAGTCTCAGGACTTAGCTCAGGCATGGGGATCCGTTCCTCTCTCTCACACACATTGTAATCTCCGGATATATACTCAGATAAAACAAAGCCTCTCCGGAGCACGAGACGTAGGGTTGTTATCTCCACCGTGAGAGGCCCGAACTCGCTAAAACCACCGTGTCACCCATATGCATCTCGATAGATCATGCTCCGTTATACTACCCCTATTCTACTGTCAGACTTAGAACCATGACAGTTGGCGCCCACCGTGGGGCATGGCGTCTATCGAGCCATGATGCAGATGGTTTTTTCATTATCTACACTTAGTTTCCTGTTCGTACAGTTCATCTCCACAACTAGTACTAAAGCATCGCAGAAAGGAGGAGAAAAGATCTACATCTCTATTCGGCGTCTCGGAGGCACTGTCCTAGCCAGATGCACAGGGCTCCTCCGGCTGGTCGCCTTACCCGACAACGGCTTCCACGCCGTGGAGGCACTGGCCTAGCCAGCTGCGTAGGGCTCGTCCGCCCAGTTGCCCGCCCGACGACGACTTCCTCCGCATGGGGCTTCCCCAGCCGATCGCGGGCTCGACAGCGGCATCCGTGCCGTGGAGGCGTAGGCCCGACGGGCACCGCGAGGCACCTCCCTTTCTGCTCCCTGGCCGGCAACGCGGAGCTCCTCGGCCCGGTCGTCTGCTCGGCAGTGATCTTCATAGTGGAGGCACCCCTCCCGCCGACGCCGCGGGCGCTGTACACTCCTTCCTTCAGCGGCAGCCGCCCGATGCTGCGAGTGCACGCTGTGGCTCCCCTCGCTGGTGCTGCCAGCTCGACGACGGAGCACCTCCGTCTGGAGTCGACTGCACAAGCCCGAAGCGTGGCAATAAATCGCATGCAGAAAACGATCCACGGAAGAAGGAAACTTCCATCACATGCAGAACGGTATTAACTCTTGCTTAATTACCGCTAATTACCGCTTTCTTGCATGCAGATCCTGGACGGGAGCAATTCCTTTCTTCAATGCGTTAGTTAGCCAGGCAATCACACCTACTCATTTATTGCTAATTACTAATCATTTATTGCTAATTTTGATCTGTTTTGGAGCAAGAGTCCGTCTCTCTGCTCGGGCTTGAGCTGCAGGTCAGACGCCCGCTAGATCCGGTCCACCTGCAAGCCGGATAGACTCGCCCACCTCGAGCGAAAAGAACAGCGCTCGGGCGCTCATGAGCACGTCCACGCCGAACCTCACCAGCGCCTCTGAGCCTGGCCCTCCAGGTTGGCCTGCCTAGCCAGCTCCACAACGACCGGATCCCAGCCCAGCTGCGGTTCACTCGGACGGGCGGAAGCACTCGGATCACGCGTCCGCTCGGACAAGGCTCACTCGGCCGTGAGGTTGCTGGGTTCACTCGGCCGGCCCTCCACAGCAACGACCATGACCACCGCATTCAACTTGCCTGTGGTTCGACTCCATGTGGCGAACACACTGGTGGACTCGTTTCCATTCAGTGAACGCGACGACAGGTCAGGGCGACCATCGACTACGACAACTGCTTTCACTGGCTCAAGCTTCCCGTGGAGGTTCACTCGACCGCCACATGCTTCATCATCCCGTGGAGGTTCACTCGGGACGCGTCTATATCATCCGGATGCCCCGCGCATCGTCACTCCGCGGGACGCGTCTACTTCACTCGGACACCACGTGCATCGTCACTTTGCGGGACGCGTCTACCTCGCTCTGACGCCCGCGCACCGTCACTCCACGGGATGTGTCTACATCACCCGGACATCCCGCGTGTCGCCAGTCCGCGGGACGCGTCTATATCATCCGGACGCCCGGCGCATCGTCACTCTGTGGGACGCGTCTACCTTGCTCTGACGCCCGCGCACCGTCACTCGGTGGGACGCCTCTAATTCACCAGGATGCCCCGCGCATCGTCACTCCGCGGCACACGTCTACATCATCCGGACGCTCCGCACGTCGCCACTCTACGGGACGCGTCTACGTCACTCGGATGCCTCGCTCGTCGCCACTGCGCGGCACGCGCCTCTACTTCACCAGGACGCCCCGCGCATCGTCACTCCGGGCCACGCGTCTACATCATCCGGACGCTCCGCTCGTCGCCACTCCGCGGGACGCGTCTACGTCACTCGGATGCCTCGCTCGTCGCCACTGCGCGGCACGCGCCTCTACTTCACCAGGACGCCCCGCGCATCGTCACTCCGGGCCACGCGTCTACATCATCCGGACGCTCCGCGCGTCGCCACTCTGCGGGACGCGTCTACGTCACTCGGATGCCTCGCTCGTCGCCACTGCAGCACGCGCCTCTACTTCACCAGGATGCCCCGCGCATCGTCACTCCGCGGCACACGTCTACATCATCCGGACGCTCCGCGCGTCGCCACTCTGCGGGACGCGTCTACGTCACTCGGACGCCTCGCATCGGTTGGTCACCTCATCACCACTCGACCGCTCCGGGCCTCGTCAATCGGTTGGTCACCTCATCACCACTCGGTAACCCCTCGACACAGTTTTTACAATCTCATAAATGATTGTTATTCTTTTTATATGCTCTCAATCCCCCAGTGGGTGACTTAGTTGCGAATCCGTCTCGCCTAAGTTTAAAAAATCCTACCGAGTGGAGAGCAACCCTCCTACTCAGGGGCTTAGCTGTAGTCCAGTACTCGCCTAAGTTTCAAAAAATCCTACCGAGTGGAGAGCAACCCTCCCACTCGGAGGGCTTAGCTGCAATCCAGTACTCGCCTAAGTTTCAAAAAAAATCCTACCGAGTGGAGAGCAAACCTCCCACTCGGGGGCTTAGCTGCGGTCCAGTACTCGCCTAAGTTTCAAAAAATCCTACCGAGTGGAGAGCAAACCTCCCACTCGGGGGCTTAGCTGCAGTCCAGTACTCGCCTAAGTTTCAAAAAATCCTACCGAGTGGAGAGCAAACCTCCCACTCGGGGGCTTAGCTGCAGTCCAGTACTCGCCTAAGTTTAAAAACACGATCCAGGTTGGTCACCTCATCACCACTCGGCCGCCCCGTTCGTCGCCACTCGGTTGGTCACCTCATCACCACTCGACCGCCCCGTGCGTCGCCACTCGGTTGGTCACCTCATCACCACTCGGCCGCCCCGCGCGTCACCACAGGTTGGTCACCTCATAACCACTCGGCCGCCCCGTGCGTCGCCACTCGGTTGGTCACCTCATCACCACTCGGCCGCCCCGTGCGTCGCCACTCGGTTGGTCACCTCATCACCACTCGGCCGCCCCGCGCGTCGCCACAGGTTGGTCACCTCATCACCACTCGGCCGCCCCGTGCGTCGCCACTCGGTTGGTCACCTCATAACCACTCGGCCGCCCGTGCGTCTCCACTCGGTTGGTCACCTCATCACCACTCGGCCGCCCCGTGCGTCGCCACTCGGTTGGTCACCTCATCACCACTCGGCCGCCCCGTGCGTCGCCACAGGTTGGTCACCTCATCACCACTCGGCCGCCCCGTGCGTCGCCACTCGGTTGGTCACCTCATCACCACTCGGCCGCCCCGTGCGTCGCCACTCGGTTGGTCACCTCATCACCACTCGGCCGCCCCGCGCGTCGCCACAGGTTGGTCACCTCATAACCACTCGGCCGCCCCGTGCGTCCGCCACTCGGTTTGGTCACCTCATCACCACTCGGCCGCCCCGTGCGTCGCCACTCGGTTGGTCACCTCATCACCACTCGGCCGCCCCGCGCGTCGCCACAGGTTGGTCACCTCATAACCACTCGGCCGCCCCGTGCGTCGCCACTCGGTTGGTCACCTCATCACCACTCGGCCGCCCGTGCGTCGCCACTCGGTTGGTCACCTCATAACCACTCGGCCGCCCCGTGCGTCGCCACTCGGTTGGTCACCTCATCACCACTCGGTCGCCCCGTGCGTCGCCACTCGTTGGTCACCTCATCACCACTCGGCCGCCCGTGCGTCGCCACCAGGTTGGTCACCTCATAACCACTCGGCCGCCCCGTGCGTCGCCACCAGGTTGGTCACCTCATAACCACTCGGCCGCCCCGTGCATCGCCACCAGGTTGGTCACCTCATAACCTCTCGGCCGCCCCGTGCGTTGCCACCAGGTTGGTCACCTCATAACCACTCGACCGCCCCGTGCGTCGCCACCAGGTTGGTCACCTCATAACCACTCGTCCGCCCCGCGCGTCGCCATCAATTGGTCACCTCATCAGCACTCGGCCGCCCCGTGCGTCGCCAATCGGTTGGTCACCTCATCACCACTCGGCCGCCCCGCGCATCGCCACTCGGTTGGTCACCTCATCACCACTCGACCGCCCCGCGCGCCTTCAGACAGCTAAGTCATTTTACATTCTGTTATTTTCGTCTTCCCGAGTATTCCATAATTTACACATCACGTTCACTCGGAGGCCACACCACCGAGTGTACCTCTACGCTCGAGTGCTTATTTTCACATACTTGCTTACTACTGGTTATGTGACTCCCAAGTCCAACTTCCATTCTTTCGCATATATCATTTACGAACACCATGTGTCGTTCTTCATTTCGAGTTTGCATCGGTCCTCCGGGGCTACAACTCAGTCGAAACACTACACTTCCATTTTATTTTAGCCAGTATTCCAACGAGTTCAGTAGGATCTCTCGCTTCGACAAGTGCGAACGAATCCTTCGCTCTTTTAGACTTTTGCTGGTCAACCAGCAAGCCCCTTGCACTCCCAGCGGGTGTCTATGGGTGTTATTCACACAAATCATTTCAGCACACATCAAATTTCCTCAAGAAATTATTGTGTTGACTTGTGCCATTTTTTACACAAGTTACGCGATCACTCGATGTCCCTACGCGCCAACTTCATCGCTGCTCGGACTCGGTCACCATACTGGTCCTAGCGCACCACAACACTGACCTTGTCGCTCTGTTGACTTCAAACACGTCCGGCCAACCCCTCTATGGAATTCTCTTCATCATATCAATGATATAGACCTCGTCGGGCATGAGACAGATAAGTCCCTTTCATAATTAAACTTCACACTTCACTCTTTTGTGAGTTTGCCTCTTTCGAGCATCACTCGGAAGCTTCTCCTCATCTTTACCCAAATCCGACTCGATGAATTACAAATCATCCATTCAATACTATATTTCTCATATTCCGGCATGTCCATTGTCGAAGCCTGTAGTATGCTCGGGGGCTACGCCGCACTCAGAGGCTGCACCTCATTTGGAATGACACTCGCCTGAGTGGTCGAGTACTTCATCACCAGTCAGATCCTTCACTTCAACAAGTGCATTCGATCCGCCACTTGGACAAGTTTTATAATCACCCAGATGCTCTGCACGCCATCTTATTTCCTACTCAGACTCAGTTGTCACGCCGGTCTTGTTGCATCGCAACCACACTACACCAAACTCGTCACTACATAAGCTTCGAAAGCATTCGACTAAGTCCTCCGAGGACCATTTTCACTGTCCGGTGACACACGACTTCGCCTTAGCCGCTTCGCGCGCCGCCACTCGGTTGTGCACGTCTTGACCACTCGGCTGCCACGTGCATCTTCACTTGGCTAGATATGTAGTCCTGCATTCGACCACTTCACACATCATCACCATTCGACCGCTCTGCGCGTCACCACTCAGTTGCGCGTGTCTTCACCACTCAACCGCCCCGTGCATCGTCACTCGGTTGTACACATCATCGCCCCTCTGCCGCCTCGCGCGTCACCATCAGTTGGACATGTCTTTACCTCTACACCCCCAGCACGGGAACAGCTAAGTTACTCATATGGTCAAACCTCATATCACACTTTGTAGCAAGCTTACCTCCTTCGAGCATCACTCGGGGGCTACGCGCGGCAGTTGGCCATGTCACCCTCAGGGGTTATGCCCATTTGGTCAACTTGTTGATCACATCAAGATATTCTTCTGACCATACATGCTCGGTTCGCCGAAGATCTATAAGTGAAGCACGTCCACTTGGATAAATACCCCTTTTCATGCAAAAGGGTAAAAATGAAGCGCCATCGCTGAATCGTACAGGCGACCTTACTCATCGTTCGTACAACCACCTCGTTACGCATCCATCCGATTGATTCAATTCCAGACAAAGATATTTGCCATGCCAACTGCATGGAGGTTTACCGAGAGACTTAAACCCTCTGCCAGACTCATCTAGTCCGACAGAGGCTCGGGGACTACACCCAGTGGGTGCACTCAGCGTGCCCCCACTGGAAGAGGACTCAGAAAGAAACATTTTGCTCGATGCAAACCTATCTCCAGTATTACTCGACCTCCGAGTCAGAGAAGAACAAGTTCGATCAGTACCAACTAAGAAGAGTTTTAGTTCTCTCATACTCCCGCCGACTGCCCGCAGTCGACAGCAGTCTCGGGGACTACACCCAGTGGGTGCACTCAGCGTGCCCCCACTGGAATGGTATCCACTCGGAACGGTCCGCCCAACCCAAGTGACGGCCAAACAACAACAAAAAGACAGGCTCTAAGACTCCCGCCGACTGCCCGCAGTCGACAGCAGTCTCGGGGACTACACCCAGTGGGTGCACTCAGCGTGCCCCCACTGGAATGATATCCACTCGGAACGGTCCGCCCAACCCGAGTGACGGCCAAACAACAACAAAAGACAGGCTCTAAGACTCCCGCCGACTGCCCGCAGTCGACAGCAGTCTCGGGGACTACACCCAGTGGGTGCACTCAGCGTGCCCCCACTGGAATGGTATCCACTCAGAACGGTTCGCCCAACCCGAGTGACGGCCAAACAACAAAAAAGACACGTTCCAGGCGTGAAGAAATTTCGAGTAATCAGTTACTCGATGTAGGCCCAGCTCCAAATCACTCCAAAAAATTCTATAAGGTGAGTTTAACGCTCCTCCATGGACCTGTTTTGAACCTTCTTCTAGGACTCAAAGCGTGAAACTCACAAGTGTGGATCTGAAACCGACTCGTATTGGCGTTCCCCCAGGATAATAATGGCATCTATCTAAAAGAGCAGTCCATGTGTCAATCTGGTTGCACGGATTTAATGACACGCCCATACTCAGATCACGAGTTAAACCTCTCCCGAGAGATGAACGAATGTCACCAAGTTGCTCCTCACAGACGCTTACCTCAATTAGTCGGGAAGCATGGTGCCGGAATCCATTGAGATTTTGTTCAAACCTTGGTTGTCTGAAAGCGCAGCGACATGTACCGAGTATTTCTGTAATCACTCGGACCAAACAGTGTCTTACACCAACTCGTTCTGCAAAATCGCAATCGATTCGGGGGCTAATGTTGGGGATATACATAACAGGTAGTCCCACGAAGGGTCGAAATATCATGAAGCATGGGGCCCACACAACATGTGGGTCCAGGTCAATTTCATACAGACACACTATCCACTCGGACAAGCAGCATACTATCCACTCGACCAAGCAACATACCATCCACTCGGATGACGGCTCACCACTCAACCGTACGACTCACTCGGATATACGAAGACCAGCAGGCAGCAAGGCAGTCAGCATCTTTCTAATAGTGAGGGCTTAATAGCGGGCTGGCATTATGGCATTCATACCCCACTTTGTAACATAGGAGGTGAGGGGGTGGCGCACTCTATGTAAGCCACCCCCCACCACTAGACAAAGGGGCTCTTCTTCCACCTCTCTCTCTTTTCACCATTAGTCTCAGGACTTAGCTCAGGCATGGGGATCCGTTCCTCTCTCTCACACACATTGTAATCTCCGGATATATACTCAGATAAAACAAAGCCTCTCCGGAGCATGAGACGTAGGGTTGTTATCTCCACCGTGAGAGGCCCGAACTCGCTAAAACCACCGTGTCACCCATATGCATCTCGATAGATCATGCTCCGTTATACTACCCCTATTCTACTATCAGACTTAGAACCACGACAATAGGCGCTGGTTCTTCATCGTCTCCTGCATCGGCGTCAATACCGTCGATGTCTTCGGAGTCGAAGTCGAGCATGTCGGTTAAATCGTCGACATTGGCTACAAAGTGAGTGGTGGGTGGGCTTTGAATTTCTTCATCGTGCGTATCCCAACCTTGCTGACAATAGTCCGGCCAGGGCTGTCCTGATAAAGAGAGAGACTTTAGTGTCTTCAGAATATCGCCGAAAGGCGAGTGCTGAAAGATGTCCGCGGCAGTAAACTCCGTGATCGGCGCCCAATCGGGTTCGATCGGCAGGGGCGCGGAGGGTTCGGGGTCCGGAGAGGAGTCCGGCTCCTTGGAGTCACGAGTCTCGCGGAGTGCGGGGCTGGTGTTCAGCTCAATTGCCGTTGGGATCGTAGCCCCTGAGGCGGCATCCAACCGCCCATCCTCGATCGGCGCAGTTGGCTCCGAATTAAGGGTCGAAGCCGATGCGGGTGCGGCCTCCAGGGCACTGTTCGGCGGCAGAGCTAGATCATGCTTGTCGTGACAGTGCGGCGTGCTCGGCAGTGGCTCGAATCCGTCGAAGATCAAGTCCCCTTGGAAGTCAGCCGTGTAGTTTAAACTTCCAAATCTGAGCTGACAGCCAAGGGCGTAGCTTTCTATCTGCTCCAGATGGCCAAGTGAATTGGCCCGCTGTGCGAAGCCGCCGAAGACGAAGATCTGTCCGGGGAGGAAGGTCTCACCCTAGATTGCATCGCCATTGATGATCGTAGGAGCCATCAAGCCTGACGGCGACGATACAGAGGAACTCTCAATGAAAGCACCAATGTCGGTGTCAAAACCGGCGGATCTTGGGTAGGGGGTCCCGAACTATGCGTCTAGGCCGGATGGTAATAGGAGGCAAGGGACACGAAGTTTTACCCAGGTTCGGGCCCTCTCGATGGAGGTAAAACCCTACGTCCTGCTTGATTAATATTGATGATATGGGTAGTACAAGAGTAGATCTACCACGAGATCGGAGAGGCTAAACCCTAGAAGCTAGCCTATGGTATGATTGTTGTTGTGTATGTTGTCCTACGGACTAAAACCCTCCGGTTTATATAGACACCGGAGAGGGTTAGAGTTACACAAATTCGGTTACAATGGTAGGAGATCTACATATCCGTATCGCCAAGCTTGCCTTCCATGCCAAGGAAAGTCCCTTCCGGACATGGGACGAAGTCTTCAATCTTGTATCTTCATAGTCCAGGAGTCCGGCTGAAGGTATAGTCCAGCTATCTGAACATCCCCTAATCCAGGACTCCCTCATTGGGTCTTGTCCATCACATCATTCTCCTAATGATGTGATCCCATTATCAACGACATCCAATGTCCATGGTCAGGAAACCATAACCATCTATTGATCAACGAGCTAGTCAACTAGAGGCTCACTAGGGACATGTTCTGGTCTATGTATTCACACATGTATTACGGTCTCCGGTTAATACAATTATAGCACGAACAATAGAAAATTATCATGAACAAGGAAATATAATAATAACCATTTTATTATTGCCTCTGGGGCATATTTCCAACAGTCTCCCACTTGCACTAGAGTCAATAATCTAGTTACATTGTGATGAATCGAACACCCATGGATTTGTGATGTTGATCATGTTTTGCTCGTCGAAGAGGTTTAGTCAACGGATCCGCGACATTCAGATCCATATGCACTTTAAAAATATCTATGTCTCCATCCTGAATATGTTCACAAATGGAGTTGAAGCGACGCTTGATGTGCCTGGTCTTCTTGTGAAACCTGGGCTCCTTGCCAAGGGAAATAGCTCCAGTGTTGTCACAGAAGAGAGTCATTGGGCCCGACACATTGGGAATAACTCCTAGGTCGGTGATGAATTCCTTCATCCAGACTGCTTCCTTTGCTGCCTCCGAGGCTGCTATGTACTTCGCTTCACATGTAGATCCCGCCACAACGCTTTGCTTGCAACTACACCAACTAACTGCCCCACCGTTAAAAATATACACGTATCCGGTTTGTGACTTGGAGTCATCCGGATCTGTGTCAAAGCTAGCATCGACGTAACCCTTTATGACAAGCTCTTCAACACCTCCATAAATAAGAAACATATCCTTAGTCCTTTATAGGTACTTTAGGATATTCTTGACCGTTGTCCAGTGTTCCATGCCAGGATTACTTTGATACCTCCCTACCAAACTTGCGGCAAGGTTCACATCAGGTCTGGTACACAGCATGGCATACATAATAGAACCTATGGCTGAGGCATAGGGGATGACACTCATCTTTTCTCTATCTTCTGCCGAGGTCGGGCATTGAGCCGTGCTCAATTTCATACCTTGAAATATAGGCAAGAACCCCTTCTTGGACTGATCCATATTGAACTTCTTCAATATCTTGTTAAGGTATGTTCTTTGTGAAAGACCAATAAGGCATCTCGATCTATCTCTATAGATCTTGATGCCTAATATGTAAGCAGCTTCTCCAAGGTCCTTCATTGAAAAACACGTATTCAAGTAGGCCTTTATGCTTACCAAAAATTATATATCATTTCCCATCAATAGTATGTCATCCACATATAATATGAGAAATCCTACAAAGCTCCCACTCACTTTCTTGTAAACACAGGCTTCTGCATAAGTCTGTGTAAACCCAAACGCTTTGATCATCTCATCAAAGTGAATGTTCCAACTCCGAGATGCTTGCACCAGCCCATAGATTGAGCGCTGGAGCTTGCATACCTTGTCAGCATTCTTAGGATCGACAAAACCTTCCGGATGCATCATATACAATCCTTCTATAAGGAAACCATTAAGGAATGCCGTTTTGACGTCCATTTGCCATATCTCATAATCATAGAATGCGGCATTTGCTAACATGATTCGAACGGACTTCAGCTTCGCTACGGGTGAGAAGGTCTCATCGTAGTCAACCCCTTGAACTTGTCAATAACCCTTAGCGACAAGCCGAGCCTTATAGATGGTCACGTTACCATCCACGTCAGTCTTCTTCTTAAAGATCCATTTATTTTCTATGGCCTGGATCATCGGGCAAGTCTGCCAAAGTCCATAATTCATTTTCATACATGGATCCTATCTCGGATTTCATGGCTTCGAGCCATTTATTGGAATCCAGGCCCACCATCGCTTCTTCATAATTCGAAGGTTCACCGTTGTCTAACAACATGATTTCCAAGACAGGGTTGCCGTACCACTCTGGTGTGGAACGTGTCCTTGTGGACCTACGAAGTTCAATAGCAACTTGATCTGAAGGTTCATGATCATCATCATTAACTTCCTCTCTAGTCGGTGCAGGCACCACAGAAACATCTTCCTGAGCTGCGCTACTTTCCGGTTCAAGAGGTAGTACCTCATCAAGTTCTACTTTCCTCCCACTTGCTTCTTTCGAGAGAAACTCTTTCTCTAGAAAGGATCCATTCTTGGCAAAAAAAATCTTGCCTTCGGATCTGAGGTAGAAGGTATACCCGATAGTTTCCTTAGGGTATCCTATGAAGACTCATTTTTCTGACTTGGGTTCGAGCTTTTCAGGTTGATGTTTCTTGATATAAGCATCGCATCCCCAAACTTTGAGAAACGACAGCTTAGGTTTCTTTCCAAACCATAATTCATATGGTGCCATCTCAACGGATTTCGACGGAGCCCTATTTAAAGTGAATGCGGCAGTCTATAAAGCATAACCCCAAAATGATAGCGGTAGATCTGTAAGAGACATCATAGATCGCACCATATCCAATAGAGTGCGATTACGACATTCGGACACACCATTTCGATGAGGTGTTCCAGGAGGCGTGAGTTGTGAAACAATTCCACATTTCCTTAAGTGTGTGCCAAACTCGTGACTCAAGTATTCTCCTCCATGATCTGATCGTAAGAACTTTATTTTCTTGTCACGTTGATTCTCTGCCTCACTCTGAAATTCCTTGATCTTTTCAAAGGTCTCAGACTTGTGTTTCATTAAGTAGACATACCCATATCTACTTAAGTCATCAGTGAGGGTGAGAACATAACGATAGCCACCGCGAGCCTCAATGCTCATTGGACCGCACACATCAGTATGTATGATTTCCAATAAGTTGGTTGCTGCTGCATTGTTCCAGAGAAAGGAGTCTTGGTCATTTTTCCCATAAGGCATGGTTCGCATGTGTCTAATGATTCATAATCAACAGACTCCAGAAGTCCATCTGCATGCGCTTCACACCAATGTGACCAAGGCGGCCGTGCCACAAGTATGTGGGACTATCATTATCAACCTTACACTTCTTGGCATTCACACTATGAATATGTGTAACACCATGTTTGAGATTAAACAAGAATAAACCATTGACCAGCGGAGCAGGACCATAAAACATATCTCTCATATAAAAGGAACAACCATTATTCTCAGATTTAAATGAGTAGCCATCTCGCATTAAATGAGATCCAGATACAATGTTCATGCTCAATGCTCGTACTAAATAACAATTATTGAGGTTTAAAACTAATCCCGTAGGTAGATGTAGAGGGAGCGTGCCGACGGTGATCACATCGACCTTGGAACCATTCCCGACACGCATCGTCACCTCATCCTTCGCCAGTCTCCGCTTATTCCGCAGCTCCTATTTTGAGTTACAAATATGAGCAACCGCACCGGTATCAAATACCCAGGAGCTACTACGAGCGCTGGTAAGGTACACATCAATAACATGTATATCACATATACCTTTGGCGTTGCCGGCCTTTCTTATCCGCTAAGTACTTGGGGTAGTCCTGCTTCAAGTGACCATTTCCCTTACAATAAAAGCACTGAGTCTCGGGCTTGGGTCCATTCTTTGGCTTCTTCCCAGCAACTGATTTACCGGGCGCGACAACTCCCTTGCTGTCCTTCTTGAAGTTCTTCGTACCCTTTCCTTTCTTGAAACTAGTGGTTTTATTCACCATCAACACTTGATGTTCCTTTTTGATTTCCACCTCCGCTGATTTCAGCATTGAAAATAACTCAGGGATGGACTTCTACATCCCTTGCATATTGTAGTTCATGACAAAGCTCTTATGGCTAGGTGGAAGTGACTGGAGAATCCTGTCAATGACCGAGTCATCTAGAAGATTAACTCCCAGCTAAGACAAGCGGTTGTGCAACCCAGACATTTTGAGTATATGCTCACTGACAGAACTGTTTTCCTCCATCTTACAACTGTAGAACTTGTCAGAGACTTCATATCTCTCGACATTGGCATGAGCTTGGAAAACCATTTTAAGCTCTTAGAACATCTCATATGCTCGATGCTGCTCAAAACACTTTTGGAGCCCCGATTCTAAGTTGTGAAGCATGCCGCACTGAACCAGGGAGTAATCATCACTACGTGACTGCCAGGTGTTCATAACGTCTTGATTTGCTGGGAAAATGGGTGCATCACCTAGTGGTGCTTCAAGGACATATGCTTTCTTGGCAGCTATGAGGATGATCCTCAAGTTACGGAACCAGTCCGTATAGTTGCTACCATCATCTTTCAGCTTGGTTTTCTCTAGGAACGCGTTGAAGTGGAGGGCAACATTAGCGTGGGCCATTGGATCTACAAGGTAGATTTGTAAAGACAATTTTAGACTGAGTTCATGATAATTAAGTTCATCTAAATTACTTAATGAACTCACACTTAGATAAAACATCCCTCTGGTCATCATATGATTCATGATCCAAATCAACTAGATCGTGTCTGATCATCACGTGAGACGGACTAGTCATCAATGGTGAACATCTCCATGTTGATCGTATCTGCAATACGACTCATGTTCGACCTTTCGGTCTCTCGTGTTCCGAGGCCATGTCTGTACATGCTAGGCTCGTCAAGTCAACCTAAGTGTTTTGCATGTGTAAATCTATCTTACACCCATTGTATTCGAACGTTAGAATCTATCACACCCGATCATCACGTGGTGCTTTGAAACAACGAACCTTCGCAATGGTGCATAGTTAGGGGGAACACTTTCTTGAAATTTTAGCGAGGGATCATCTTATTTAAGCTACCGCCGTTCTAAGAAAATAAGATGTAAAAACATGATAAACATCACATGCAATCAAATAGTGACATGATATGGCCAATATCATTTTGCTCCTTTTGATCTTCATCTTCGGGGCACCATGATCATCATCGTCACCCGCATGACACCATGATCTCCATCATCATGATCTCCATCATCATGTCTTCATGAAGTTGACTTGCCAACTATTACTTCTACTACTATGGCTAACGGTTAGCAATAAAGTAAAGTAATTACATGACGTTGATGTTGACTCACAGGTCATGAATAAATTAAGACAACTCCTATGGCTCCTGCCGGTTGTCATACTCATCGACATGCAAGTCGTGATTCCTATTACAACAACATGATCAATCTCATACATCACATATATATCATTCATCACATCCTTTTGGCCATATCACATCACACAGCATATGCTGCAAGAATAAGTTAGACATCATCTAATTGTTGTTGCAAGTTTTTACGTGGCTGATATAGGTTTCTAGCAAGAACGTTTCTTACCTACGCCAAAACCTCAACGTGATATGCCAATTTCTATTTACCCTTCATAAGGACCCTTTTCATCGAATCCGATCTGACTAAAGTGAGAGAGACAGACACCCGCTAGCCACCTTATGCAACTAGTGCATGTCAGTCGGTGGAACCTGTCTCACGTAAGCGTACGTGTAAGGTCGGTCCGGCCGCTTCATCCCACGATGCCGCTGAATCAAGATAAGACTAGTAACGGTAAGTAAATTGACAAAATCGATGCCGACAACAACTTGTGTTCTACTCGTGCATAGAAACTACGCATAGACCTAGCTCCGATGGGGATTGTTGCAGAAATTAAAAAATTTCTACGCATCACCAAGATCAATCTATGGAGAGACTAGCAACAAGAGAGAGGGGAGTGTATCTTCATACCCTTGAAGATCATGATGCGGTAGCATTACAAGAACGTGGTTGGAGGAGTCATACACGCAGCGATTCAGATCGCAGTCGATTCGGAACTAAGCGCCGAACAATGGCGCCTCCGCGTTCAACACACGTGCAACCCGATGATGTCTCCCGTGCCTTGATCCAGCAAGGAGGAGGGAGTGGTTGGGGAAGAAGACTCCAGCAGCAGCATGACGGCATGGTGGTGTTGGAGCAGCGTAGTTTCCAGCAGGGCTTCGCCAAGCACTATGAAGGATGAGGATGTAGAGAGGTAGGGATGCGCCGAGGGAGAGAGAGACTCGTGTCCTTGGCAGCCCCAAAACCCCCACTATATATAGGAGGAGGGGAGGTGGTTGTGCCCCCTCTAGGGTTCCCACCCTAGGGGGTGCGGCAGCCCTAGATTGGATTGGAGGGGCGGACAAGAGGGGGAGAGGGGGGCGCCCTAGGGTGGGCCTTTAGGCCCATATGCGCCTAGGGTTTCCCCCCTCTCCTCCTAGCTGCGCCTTGGGCCTTGGTGGGAGGCGCCCCAGCCCACTCAGGGGCTGGTCCCTTCCCACTCTTGTCCCATGCAAGCCTCCGGGGCTGGTGGCCCCTCCCGGTGGACCCCCGGAACCCTTCCAGTGGTCCCGGTACATTACCGGTGACACCCGAAATACTTCTGGTGGCCATAACCTCACTTCCTATATATTATTCTTTACCTTCGGACCATTCTGGAACTCCTCGTGACGTCCAGGATCTTATCCGGGACTCTGAACAACATTCGGTAACCACGTACAAACTTTCCCTATAACCCTAGCATCATCAAACCTTAAGTGTGTAGACCCTACGGGTTCGGGAGGCATGTAGACATGACCGAGACATCTCTCCGATCAATAACCAACAGCGGGATCTGGATACCCATGTTGGCTCCCACATGTTCCATGATGATATCATCGGATGAAACACGATGTCGGGGATTCAATCAATCCTGTATACAATTCCCTTTGTCCATCGGTATGTTACTTGCCCGAGATTTGGTCGTCGGTATCCCAATACCTTGTTCAATCTCGTTACCGGCAAGTCACTTTACTCGTTCCATAATGCATGATCCCATGACCAACTCCTTAGTCAAATTGAGCTCATTATGATGATGCAATACCGAGTGGGCCCAGAGATACCTTTTCATCATACAGAGTGACAAATCCCAGTCTCGATTCGTGCCAACCCAACAGACACTTTCGGCGATACCTGAAGTGCACCTTTATAGTCACCCTGTTACGTTGTGACGTTTGGTAAACCCAAAGCATTCCTATGGTATCCGGAAGTTGCACAATCTCATGGTCTAAGGAAATGATACTTGACATTAGAAAAGCTTTAGCAAACGAACTACACGATCTTGTGCTATGCTTAAGATTGGATCTTGTCCATCACATCATTCTCCTAATGATGTGGTCCCGTTATCAACGACATCCAATGTCCATGGTCAGGAAACCATAACCATCTATTGATCAACAAGCTAGTCAACTAGAGGCTCACTAGGGACATGTTGTGGTCTATGTATTCACACATGTATTACGGTCTCTGGTTAATACGATTATAGCATGAACAATAGACAATTATCATGAACAAGGAAATATAATAATAACCATTTTACTATTGCCTCTAGGGCATATTTCCAATAGTTAGTCCCAAAAAATGATATAAAGTTGTTATAAAATGATTGTAAAACATCCAAGAATGATAATATAAGGGCATGAATACTTCATAAATTATAGATACGTTGGAGACGTATCAGCATCCCCAAGCTTATTTCCTACTCGTCCTCGAGTAGGTAAATGATAAAAGAAATAATTTATGAAGTGTGAATGCTAGCAAAGTGCACAAGTTTGATCAATGATAATTTCAATCACTTTTCCAAACATCATAACAACAATTATTTCTCATAGAACTTTTCATGTTAAAGTAGCAACCAATTCACATGTTAAGGTTCAAACAATGAATTCTCTTGAAACTCAACAACCTGTGTTCTCGGTCACCAAGCAATTGTAATTCAACTTATTCAACAGAGTTTAAGCAAGAGCTCCACATACTCAACCATCATATAGTCTTCTATGATTGCTAACACTCATCGCATACACATGAGCAAAACATTTCAACCAGACACATAGAAAGATAGGGGCTTATTGTTTTACCTACCAACATATTCACCTCAAGGGTGATGAGGGAGTCCTGGATTAGGGGGTGTTCGGATAGCCGGACTATACCTTCGGCCGGACTCCCGGACTATGAAGATACAAGATTGAACACTTCGTCCCATGTCCGGAAGGGACTTTCCTTGGCATGGAAGGCAAGCTTGGCGATACGGATATGTAGATCTCCTACCATTGTAACCGACTTTGTGTAACCCTAGCCCTCTCCGGTGTCTATATAAACCGGAGGGTTTTAGTCCATAGAACGAACAACAATCATACCATAGGCTAGCTTTTAGGGTTTAGCCTCTCTGATCTCGTGGTAGATCTACTCTTGTACTACCCATATCATCAATATTAATCAAGCAGGACGTAGGGTTTTACCTCCATCAAGAGGGCCCAAACCTGGGTAAAACATCGTGTCCCCTGCCTCCTATTACCATCCGGCCAAGACGCACAGTTCGGGACCCCCTTCCCGAGATCCGCCGGTTTTGACACCGACATTGGTGCTTTCATTGAGAGTTCCTCTGTGCCGCCACCATCAGGAAGGATGCCTCATCCCATCTTTAAAGACGGCACCGTTGCTAAGGGAGCTTTGGCTGTCGGCCAGACTCTCAGGCTAGGTGGTTTCATTATGACCACCCGTTCGGCTGCTGCGCCGACGATGACCTCTCGGGTCATCAAAAGCAATCTTCACGTCAGCTCGGAATTCGCCGAGCAGCTAGATCCAATGGAGCTCTCTTCCCTAAATGAGCTCTTGGATCGCTTGGGAGTCACTGCGAATTACGACTAGATTGGGTCTAAACCCGATCTGAGAGAGATTAACTCCCCCAGGTCACCCATCACGTTGTCGTGGTAGAGGGACAGTGCGGCGACCCATCATCTATCTTAAGGACTAGATATGTCCGGATTCCCGATCCCTCCAAGTCGGATACCCGCGGAGGGGAGGACATCACTCAAGACCTGAACTTAAAGTCAGGTGACGGGCTAGATTCATTGGACATCATCCAAGAATCCAAACATACGAGTTCGGAAACTCCTTGGCCCCTGGGTCTCAGATTGGATGAGGTTTCGGATTTGATTCCGCCCACCCACCCGTTCATAAGCGATCTATCCCAAATTAGGCAAGAGCCCGAAGAAACAGTACATCATTACTGGGCCAGATTCCTCCTGGTTATGAACAGGATAAAGGACTGTCGCGAGGAAGACGCAATTTCATTCTTCTGCAATAATTGCACGGACAAGGGAATCCTCAACGCCATAAGTCGCCATGATATTACACGCTTTGCTAACTTGGCGTCCATAGTATGAAAGTACTATGCGATGGAAAGCGCCTGGAAAACCGAAACAAAATTTTGGGACAATCCGACCTTGAATACAAACCCGGTCCGAAATAAAAGGGTGCATCATTGTCAGACACCCGGGTTCAATACCAAAAAGCAAAAGCCCTCTACAGGGCACGGAACCATACTAGAAGGATGGCTTGATGGACCCTGTAAAATTCACAGTGCAGAGGGCGCCACACCAACTCACAGCCTTAGAGCATGTTGGATACTCCGACAGGTGGCAAAAATTGGCGAAGATCTTCTAATTCCAGAAGCCACAGAAAGCCACCCAGAGAAACCAGTACGGTATTAACAGTCTTCGAGACTTTCACATCAAATAATATACGAAAAAGAACACTCCACGGCCTTGCCGAAGTCTACCAAGTAGCAACAATAAACCCATGGAGTGACACGGCTATTACTTTTAACGCCAGTGATGAACCTAAATTCCGAATAGCCTGAGCACCAGCCGCATTGGTCCTCGGTCCAATAGTGGACGGCTTTCGTCTTTCCATGGTACTCATGGATGGCGGCAGCGGATTGAACCTCATTTATGAGGAAACCCTTCAAAAAATGGAAATAGACTGGAACTACATTGAGCGAAGCAGCACAACCTTTAGAGGAATAATCCCCAGTCGGGAAGCGCGCTGTACAGGAAAAATCACACTAGATGTGGTGTTCGGCACGCCAGATAATTACAGGTCCGAAGAGGTCACGTTCCAGGTGGCCCCGTTCAGTAGCGGATATCATGCTCTGCTAGGGCGGGAAGCGTTTACAGTCTTCCAAGCAATACCCCATTACGGGTACATGAAGCTCAAGATGCCCGGGCCTAATGGAATCATCACTCTTGTTAGTGATCCGGACATAGCACTCCGCGCCGAAAACAAGACAGCCGCACTGGCCCTCGAGGCGCTATCCGAAGCCCTAGCGGCTGAGGCACTGACTGCGCTGCGCTCCAAGGTGAATAGGGACGATGTGATACTCGATAAAAGATCCAAGTCCACCTCCTTTAAACCGGCGGACGAAATAGTCAAATTCCAGGTCCATCCAACGGACCCCAATAAAATAGCTTCCATCGGGGCACAGTTAAACCCTGATGTAGACGCCGCGCTACGAGAGTTCCTACGAGAGAACTGGGACATTTTCGCTTGGCACCCTTCAGACATGCCAGGAATCCCACGCAGGCTGGCCGAACACAACTTAAATATCCTAAAAGGATTCAAGCCAGTCAAACAGGCTCTTCGGCGTTTTTTCGAACCTAAGAGACAGGCCATGGGAGAGGAACTAGCCAAGCTATTGGAGGCCGGATTCATCAAAGATATAAAACATTCGAACTGGCTAGCAAACCTGGTGATGGTACCAAAGAAGGACAAATCCTGGCGCCTGTGCGTTGATTTCAAAGACCTTAACAAGGCTTGCCCAAAGGATCCCTTCCCTCTCCCCCGCATCGATCAAATTATCGATGCTACCGCAGGACACGATTCGTTGTGTTTCCTCGACACATACTCCGGCTACCATCAAATAAAGATGGCAGAGTCAGACCAAGCCGCAACGGCATTCATCACACCATACGGCCCATTCTGCTTCAACACAATGCCCTTCGGGCTCAAAAACGCCGGCGCAACATATCAGCGCATGATTCAGACATGTCTGGCAAACCAGATCGGCAAAACAGTGGAGGCATACGTAGATGATGTGGCCCTTCAAACAAGACATGTCGAATCTCTAGTAGACGACTTGAGGCTAACATTCGATAACCTCCAAACATACGACATCAAGCTCAACCTGGAAAAATGCGTTTTCGGCGTTCTAGCCAGAAAGCTCTTGGGCTTCATTGTATCCGGTAGAGGAATTGAAGCAAATCCAGCCAAGATCCGAGCTCTGTCACAATTGGATATCCCGAAGGACCTCAAACAAATACAAAAATTAACCGGATGTGTGGCAAGTCTAAGCCGCTTTATCTCCCGCTTAGGAGAAAAGGCCCTACCCCTTTACCGCCTCCTTCGGCGCACCAAACACTTCGAGTGGATGGATGCCGCCACGGCCGGACTCGATGAAATAAAAGCCATCTTGGCAACAAACCCAGTCCTGGCCATGCCAAACATTGGCGAACCAATGCTATTATACATTGCAGCAACCCATCAGGTCGTAAGCGCAGTGCTCGTCGTCGAACGAGAAACGGACGGACAGAAATTCCCCCTTCAAAAGCCGGTCTATTATGTGTCCACTGTCCTGACTCCGTGCAAGTCACGGTACCCGCATTATCAAAAGATTGCGTACGTGGTATTTATGGCATCCCGGAAGCTGCGACACTACTTTCAAGAGTGTTCAATAACAGTAGCCTCGGAAGTGCCACTTAACGATATTATAAACAACCGCGACGCGACGGGCCAGATTGCAAAATGGGCCATTGAGCTCCTCCCGTTTGACATAACTTACAAGCCATGGCGAGCTATCAAGTCGCAAGTTTTGGCCGACTTCGTCGCAGAATGGACGGAGGCCGAACTCCCTAAAGAGCACGACACATATTCAAATTGGGTCATGCACTTCGAAGGCTCCAAAATGTTGGCCGGTCTAGGGGCTGGCGTCGTTTTGACGTCCCCCACAGGATACACAGTTCAATATGTACTCCAAATAATGTACACAGACTCCAACAACACAGCCGAATATGAGGCCCTTTTACATGGTCTTCGGATGGCAGTATCCATGGGCATTCAACGCCTAGAGGTCCGCGGGGACTCGAACCTTGCAATATCCCAAATAAATGGAGACTTTGATGCCAAGGATCCAAAAATGGCAGCTTATCGCAACGTCGTCCTAAAAATGTCAGCTCGGTTCGAAGGCCTCGAATTTCACCATATAGCCCGGGAAAATAATCACGCGGAAGATGTCCTCGCACGCATCGGCGCAAAACGTGATATAGTCCCCCCCAACATCTTCTTGGAAAGGCTGTTCAAGCCGTCCGTAGTATGGGAAGGGGAACCTGGCAATAACAGCCTGGACCCAACCGCACTGCCCGACACCGAACACTCTGACATAATTGGAGCTCTGCCAATGAAATAACACCTTCAGCCCATGTACTAATGGTTGTCATCGCCCCATGGACAGAACCATTCCTCGCCTACCTTACCAGGCAGGAACTCCCTGAGGACCAAAATGAGGCACGCTGCATAGTGCGGCGATCTAAAGCCTATAAAGTCCATGAGGGAGAGCTTTATAAGAAAAGCACTACCAGAGTCCTTCAAAGGTGCATCTCCAAAGAGGAAGGGCGGAACCTCCTGGCTGAAATTCATGCCGGACTCGGTGGACATCATGCTGCAGCTCAGTCCCTTGTAAGCAAGGCCTTCCGTATAGGCTTTTATTGGCCGACGGCCCGGGCAGACGCCTAGGACTTAGTCCAACGATGCGTCGGTTGCCAGCTTTTTGCAAACCAAAGCCATATGCCACCCACCGCCCTCCAAACTATCCCCATCACCTGTCCCTTCGCGGTCTGGGGGCTTGACATGGTTGGACCCCTTAAAGCCGGAACCCACAACAAAAAATACTTACTGGTCATGGTGGATAAGTTCACCAAACGGATAGAAGCCAAGCCTGTTAAGACGGCCGAATCCGGACCGGTGATAGACTTTATATCCAGGCTTGTACACCGTTACGGCATCCCCCAGAGCATCATCACTGATAACGGCACGAACTTTACGGCCGATGAGGTAAAACTCTGGTGTAAAAACATGGGCATCAAGCTCGATTATGCTTCCGTCTATTACCCACAAACCAACGGCCAGGTCGAACATGCAAATGGTCTTATCATGAGTGGCATCAAACCCAGATTAGTGTGGTCCCTCAAGGAATCTAATACGCACTGGGTAGAGGAGCTCGACTCCGTACTCTAGGGGCTGTGGACCACGCCGAATCGCACCACCGGATACACACCATTTTTCATGGTGTACGGCGCAGAGGCAGTTTTGCCCTGTGACATAATTCATGACTCACCTCGAGTGCGCATGTACGAAGAAAGAGAAGCCAACTCGATCGGCAGGACAGTTTGGATGCCTTGGAGGAAGAGCGAGACATGGCAAAAGCCCGTTCCGCATTCTATCAACAGCAGGCTCGAAGATACCAAAGCAGAGAAGTATGGGCCAAAAATTACAACATTGGCGAATTGGTTCTACGCCTGCCGGACAAGAAAAAGGACAAACTCAAGCCCAAGTGGGAAGGTCCCTTCATACTTGACCAAGTCCTGACTGGTGGAGCGTACCGCCTACGAGATGCATCGGATAACCGACTTGAGCCGAACCCATGGAACGCAGCCCATCTCCGAAGATTCTATGCCTAGCGTCGGACTCTGTGTTTGTCTCCTTCCTCTGTCCATTTTTTACATACTTTCTGTCTTACATTTCTCTCCTTCTCCTCTCTCTCTTATAGCCTTTAAAGGCTCATAAAATGACGCGCTATCCGCGCTCATTAAACCTGGGGGCTTCTTTAAACAGAAGCTTATTTATACGGGCTTCATGCCCAACACATGTGTCACACTTCCGCATGTACCTTTTATTCGCCATGGTATGCATCGATATGACTTAAGTTTTGGCCAAGCTGGATTGCCTGGCTCTTGTGCTTACCCCTACATTCCCGATTGTTCGGCTAGGTGGTAAAGGGAGCACCTCTGTGATTGTTACTGCCGGGTCAGCCGGATGTGTACCTCAGACTGGGTGAAGCCGAAGGCTAGTGTTCTTAAGGAATTATTCGGTCGGTGAACTAAAGATGATCTTTTTTTATCTATACGCCCCCAGATGTTTTTCCTGCGCCTCTTTTCGCAGAATGGACATGCACTTTAGGGCATGCCTCCCAGGGAAAGGAACCCCTAACGGAACTATTCTCCCTGGAAGATGTTTCTTACTAACCATGTAATATAACATAACTAGTTGGGCACTTGTCTGTTCAAGCACTAATGACCCCTATGCCTGGTCTCCATGCATACCCCAGTTCTATATAACCGCGAGGGTATTCGGACACACTCCGGATCGTCAGGTCCCGAGGTTGAAGCGAAAAGGTCGGCCATGACAAACGATCTACAATCCGGCTAGAAGGCATTACACATGTCAATTAAAATTACATAGTCAATCTGACTGATTGTATTCCTCTTCAATACCATCTAACAGGCTATCTAGTTTACAGTCCTGTTGGGAATACTTTGCGGCCAACTCTACTTGGCCGTATACTAAGCTCACAGGGATCTCCTTCCCGTCGGGCCCTACGGGTCCGACCTCGGCCATGTGGTTTGGGTCAGCCTTCGTGTACCGGGTCTTCACCATGGCCCAGGCCTCCCTGGCGCCTTGACGGCAGGTCGACATCTTCCACAATCGGAAGCACTGCCGCGCTCCCTTCAGCTTCTCTACCAGCTCTCCAAGGCCTTCGGGCATGGAGACGGATGGCCACAAAGCCTGGGCGACGCCTTGCATCACCTGCCGAACTCGCTTGTGCAGTTGTGAGAGCTCGGGAAGAAGGTCACCCGTAGAACCAGGCATTTCCTCTGCAGGACGACATGTTAGCATACCTACAGACATTACTCTGTTAGTCGACTTCCTCGCCGAACTCTTTTTTCAAAGTTCGTTTAAGCACTTACTATATATGCCACGTCGAAGCCGCTGATTCTCCTTCACGGTGTCCAACAGCTGGGCACGAACGTCCTTCAGTTCAATGCCCAGCTTGGTGTTGGCATCTTGGAGATTGTTCTTCTCCCGCCTCACCTTTGTCAGCACGCTCTCACCAGCCTTCAGCTGGCGCCGGAGTTGTTGCACTTCCGGATTTAATCCGGTGCCATCTGCAATTTCATTTGTCAGATTTGCACCCACGCCGCACTTCGCAAAATACTTATCTTTCGAAGCATATATTACCAAAGGGGGTCTCCTTGGGCTCCCCTGCCACGGCTAGTGCGGCCTCAAGTTGGGCTTTGCACTCTTCCAGCTCCTGGGATAGCAGGGTATTCTTTTCTGTAAGAACCTGCATAACAGATGATCCTTAAATCAGTTATTCTAACTGTTTCAAGTCTCGGGGGCTACTGGTACATATATATAATTACCAAATTTTCCTTACCCATATGTCTTTCGCATACTACTCCATTGCTCTGGCTAGACCATTTTGAGCGGCACGGAGGTACGCGTCTCCCGAATTGAAGGCGTCCAATGCCTCTTGGGAGAAACAAGTGTCGCAAAGAACTGTCCGGTGATGCCTGTGGTTCATGGCACTCTCCACCTCGGAATTGGTGGCAGACAGCCTGTCTACATCCTCCATCGGAGGAGCGTCCGGTGCACGCCTCGTGTTCGCCTCTGCTTCCGGACCAGGCTTTGGAGCCTGCCTGGTGGAGGCGCGATTGGCAGCCTCTCTAGATATAGTCCGGTGAGGTCTCTTCGTCCTGAAGAGAGCACAAGCGTTAATACGCCTCGAAGGAATAACACTTGGGAATAAGGTGGCGCGCTATACCTTTGCATTGGTGCCTCAGTCCGGATCGCACCTCTTTTCAGCTCGCGGGGCCTTGCTGCCCCTCGTTGGCTAGTCGCCGCAGGCTCGGCCTCCCGTCTCAAGGACCTCCCCTGCAAAACACGGTTGTCATACGGCAATCGAAAACACGCGAGGACAAATCCCTTTTCAAAGTGCTAGGACTCCGATCTCAGTTACCTGTGAGGCTGGGAGTAGCCCTGGATAATCGGCCGTAATGGCCACCAAGGCGTTGTCCTTGCTCAATTGAGGAAACACTCCATCAATCAGCTCCACAGATAAGTCCGGATCCTCTTGAGAGGCCGGGTCGAGGGACCGTCCCGGATCCTCGGGTTGTGGAGGAGGGCTGTTTATTTCTTTAACAGCCTGGCGCAGTTCCTAGGTTGAAGTCATTAGACTAAAAATTTAACAATGGGAATATAAAACGGATGGGCAAGTAAAAGTGTCCACTTACCCAACTTGGGGGATTGTGCATAGAAAATACACCCCATGGGTTGACGCGGAGAAATTTCTCCTCTTCTCCCTTGTACAAAGCGGACAAGGTATTTGTTAGAGCGGCAGCCGAATCCGGCCCCTGACGACCGTAGCGGGTGGCGTCGTCCTCCCTGTTGAAGTCCCACATGGGGCGGCTTCTATACTGAAGCGGCTGCACCCCTCGCATGATGCATGCGGCCATGACCCCGATCATGGTTAGTCCGGAATGAGCTAACAACCTTATCTGACCCATCAGGTAAATAACGTCCCTGTCATTTTCCCTCTGAGGGCTCCATGGACGCCAGCTTAGGCGCTTCTTTAGGGGAGCACAGTCGAACTCATGGAGGCCGATCCGGACAGGATCCGGCAGCGGGGCGTCCTCTATATAAAACCATTCCGAAGGCCAGTCCTTGGACGCCTTCTTTGGGGTTCCGGATAGATATCCGGTCCCGGCGATGCGCCACACTTCGGCTCCGCCCACCTGATATATTGACCCCTCCTTAGAGCGGGGCACAAGGCAGAATAGCCTTTTCCATAGCGTGAAATGAGCCTCGTAGCCCAAGAACAGCTCGCAAAGGGCTACGAAGCCCACGATATGCAATATGGAGGCAGGCGTGAGGTTGTGCAGCTAGAGGCCATAGAACTCCAGAAGCCCCCGGAGAAACGGATGAATTGGAAATTCGAGCCCTCTTATTAAGTAAGGGGAAAGGCATACCCGCTCTCCTTTGGAGGGATTGGGGGCGCTCTCCGCTTGCTCTCCGCCATTATAGGTGGCAAGTCCGGCTCGAACCGGGACCATATAGGCCGGGGGAGAAATCCCTTGGTCTGGAGCGTCACTAGCTCGCTGTGCGGGATGGAGCACCTCTTCCAATCTCCAGGCTGAGGGCTGGAAGGGCGAGAGGAGGAGCTGCGGCGGCCGGCCATGATGGAATGGACCTCTGTCGGATACGCTCTGATGAATACTCGCGGAAGGGAGAAGGTGTGGTTTGGATCTAAATCCTCATCCCCTTAAATAGGCAGCTCATTCATGCAGCTAGGTGTGTAAATATAACAAACACCCTGACTTTTCGTATTTGTTTGACACGTGGAAAACGGCCATTATTGGGCGTAGAAGCCAAGGAGCACTACATTTACAAGAAACCGGACACTGTTCAACAGGTACACGGAATTTGGAGAAGAACCCACCTTGCAATGCCGAAGACCATTTGCGCGCTGGACTCGTCGTCATTGAAGTCTGGTTCGGGGGCTACTGAGGGAGTCCTGGATTAGTGGGTGTCCGGATAGCCAGACTATACCTTCGGCCGGACTCCCGGACTATGAAGATACAAGATTGAAGACTTCGTCCCGTGTCCGGAAGGGACTTTCCTTGGCGTGGAAGGCAAGCTTGGTGATACGGATATGTAGATCTCCTACCATTGTAACCGACTCTGTGTAACCCTAGCCCTCTCCGGTGTCTATATAAACTGGAGGGTTTTAGTCCATAGGACGAACAACAATCATACCATAGGCTAACTTTTAGGGTTTAGCCTCTCTGATCTCGTGGTAGATCTACTCTTGTACTACCCATATCATCAATATTAATCAAGCAGGACGTAGGGTTTTACCTCCATCAAGAGGGCCCGAACCTGGGTAAAACATCATGTCCCCTGCCTCCTGTTACCATCCGGCCTAGACGCACAGTTCGGGACCCCCTACCCGAGATCCGCCGGTTTTGACACCGATAGGTGATGTCAACAATAATAACTCATGCTACCCATATCCAACTGGATATATGTGCCTAGATCTTTCCTCGCCACAAGATTCTTGCCAAAAGAGAAAAATAAAAAGGAATAGAGAGAAGAACTTCCAATCTTTGCATAAAAGTAAATACATAAAATTAAAAGATATGCCCTTCGTAGAGGGAAGCAGAGGTTGCCATGCGCTTATTTGTTTGTATGCTCAACCCCTTAGTGCAAAAGAACGTCACGTTATATTGCCCCTTATGATAGCAACCTTTATTATGCAGTCTGTCGCTTTTATTCTTTGCCATCACAAGTTCGTACAATGCTCAATTTTCTCTTACACTAAATGATCTCACACTTTTAGAAGCATTTTTTATTGCCTTATTGCACCGATGACAACTTACTTGAAGGATCTTGCTCAATCCTTAGGTAGGTATGGTGGACTCTTGAAAATAAGATTTGGGTTTAAGGGTTTTTGGATGCACAAGTAGTATCTCTACTTGGTGCGGAATTTTTGGCTAGCAAAGATGGGGGAAAGCACCACATGTTGAAGGATCTATGACAATATAACTTGTATGTGAATATGAACAAACATAAACCATTATGTTTTCTTCCTTGTCCAACATCAACAATTTTGGCATATAATATTTTGATGGGGGCTCACAATCACAAAAGATTTCCATGATAGTGTATTTATATGTGAAAGTTCTCTTCCTTATACTAATTATTAGTGAATTGCTTGTATGACCAATATTGTGATTGTTATGCCTCAAAAGATTTCACTTTCTAAACCCAATGCGAAGCTACCACTAGGCATGATATGATTTCAAATTCGTGACATTCAATTTATTCAACAATTTACTCATAGGATATAAGTGAAGCACAAGAGTAAATGACGTAGAAAAGAGCTTCGTTGATGGGATATGAATGCCACTTAACTAGCCTCCCTGGTAACTATTTGAGGACTCTATTTTATTTAAAAAACTTTCAGATCTAAGCATTTTATTAAAAACACAAGCAAAACAAAACAAAATGACATTCCAAGCATAGCACAACTCATGTGAAGAAGCAAAAACTTAGGCTCAACCGATACTAACCGATAATTGTTGAAGAAGAAAGGTGGGAAGCCTACCGGGGCATCCCCAAGCTTAGATGCTTGAGACTTATTGAAATATTATCTTGGGATGCCTTGGGCATCCCCAAGCTTGAGCGTTCGTGTCTCCTTAATTCTTCTCATATCACGGTTTTCCTACATCTCAAAAGCTTCATCCACACAAAACTCAACAAGAACTCGTGAGATAAGTTAGTATAATAAAGAGAAAACCATTTCACTTTTGGTATTGTCAAAGACAAGATTCATAATTGTTCTCACACAATGCCTACTATATCATCTAATTTCCACCATTTATAGTGAGCAATATAAGCCATAGAAACTAGAAAACAAGCAAACTATGCATTGAAAACAGAATTTGTCAAAAACAGAACAGTCTGTCGTAATCTGTACTCCAACCATATTTATGCTACCCCAAAAATTCTGAAAAATAGGAAAACCTGGGTAATTTGTTTCATAATCTTCTGTAAAAAGAATCAGCATTTGATCACGCCTCTTTTAAAAATGAGAATTGTTTTCCTAAGCACAAAAGTTTATGTTTTTCAGCAAGATCAAATCAACTATCACCGTAAGCCATCCCAAAGGTCTTACTTGGCACTTTATTGAAACGAAAGCAATAAAACATGATTACTACATTAGCATAATCATGTGAACACACAAAAATAGTAGGTAAAAGTGTTGGGTTGTCTCCCAACAAGCGCTTTTCTTTAATGCCTTTTTAGCTAGGCATGATAATTTCAATGATGCTCGCATAAAAGATAAGAATTGAAACATAACAAGAGCATCATGAAGCATATGACTAACACATTCAAGCCTAACCCACTTCCTATGCATAGGAATTTTGTGAGCAAATAGCTTATGGGAACAAGAATCAACTAGCATAGGAAGGCAAAACAAGCATAACTTGAAGATTTTCAACACATAGAGAGGAAACTTGATATTATTGCAATATGTAGAAGCATATGTTCCTCTCTCATAATAATTTATAGTAGCATCATGAATGAATTCAACAATATAACCATCACAAGAAGCATTCTTTTCATGATACATAAGCATATAATTTTTCTCACTCTCCACATAAGCAAATTTATTCTCATGAATAGTAGTGGGAGCAAACTCAACAAAATAACTATCATGGGATTGAAAATTAAAATCATGATGACAAGTTTCATGGTTATCATTATTCAATATAGCATACATTCATCACCATAATCATCATAGATAGCAACTTTGTTGCCATAGTCAATTGAAACCTCCTGCAACATAGTGGATTCATAATTAAATAAAGTCATGGCGTCTCCAAATACACTTTCATCATTGTAATCATCATAAATAGGAGGCATGCTACCATTATAACAAATTTTCTCATCAAAACTTGGGGGACTAAAAATATCATATTCATCAAATATAGTATCCCCAAGCTTATGGCTTTGCATATCATTAGCATCATGGATATTCAAAGAATTCATACTAACGACATTACAATCATGCTCATCATTCAAATATTTTGTGCCAAACATTTTATTCACTTCTTCTTCTAACAATTGAGCACAATGTTCTCAACCATCATTTTCAAGAAAGATATTATAAAGATGATCAATAATATGATGCAACCTCAATTCCATTTTTATATAGTTTTCTTTTATAAACCAAACTAGTGATAAAACAGGAAACTAAAAGATTTAATTGCAAGATCTAAAGATATACCTTCAAGCACTCACCCCCCGGGCAACGGCGCCAGAAAAGAGCTTGCTGTCTACTATGCAACTTTATTCTTGTAGACACATGTTGGGCCTCCAAGCGCAGAGTTTTGTAGGACAGTAGCAATTTTCCCTTAAGTGGAAGACCTAAGGTTTATCAATCCGTGAGAGGTGTAGGATGAAGATGGTCTCTCTCAAACGACCCTGCAACCAAATACAAGAAATCTCTTGTGTCCCAACACACCCAATACAATGGAAAATTGTATAGGTGCACTAGTTCGGCGAAGAGATGGTGATAAAAGTGTAATAAGGATGGTAGAAATATATTTTTATAATCTGAATAAATAAAAACAGCAAGGTCGCAAATAGTAAACGGGCACAAAAACGGTATTGCAATGCTTGAAAATAAGGCCTAGGGTCCGTACTTTCGCTAGTGCAATCTCTCAACAGTGCTAATATAATTGGATCATATGACCATCCCTCAACGTGCAACGAAGAATCACTCCAAAGTTCCTATCTAGCATAGAACATAACAATAAATTGTTTGTAGGGTACGAAACCACCTCAAAGCTATTATTTCTGTTCATCTATTCAAGAGTTCGTACTAAAATAACACAAAGCTATTCTTTTCGTTTGATCTATCCTAGAGTTCGTACTAAAATAACACCAAAGCAAATTCATATTCATAATACTCAATCCAACACAAAAAACTTCAAAGAGTGCCTCAAGATTTATACCGGAGAAACAAAGACAAGAACATGCATCAACCCCTATGCGTAGATTACCCCAATGTCACCTCGGGAATCCGCGAGTTGAGTGCCAAAACATATATCCATTGAATCAATATGATACCCCATTGTCACCACGAGTACTCAATTGCAAGACATATATTAAGTGTTCTCAAATCCATAAAACTATTCAATCTGATAACAATGAAATCTCAAAGGGAAAAACTCAATTCATCACAACAAGATAGAGAGGGGAAAACACCATATGATCCGACTATATTAACAAAGCCCACGATACATCAAGATCGTGACATCTCAAGAACATGCGACAGAGAGGGATTAAACACATAGCTACTGGTACAAACCCTCAACACCGAGGGTGGACTACTCCCTCCTCATCGTGGTGTCCGCCGGGATGATGAAGATGGCCACCGGAGATGATTCCCCCTTTCGGAAGGGTGCCGGAAAGGGTCTAGATTGGTTTTCGGCGGCTACAGAGCCTTGCGGCGGTGGAACTTCTGATCTAGGTTAACCCCGAAGGGTTTTAGAATATTTGGGAATTTATAGGGCAAAGAGGGGTGCGGGAGGCCACCGAGGTGGGCACAACCCACCTGGGCGCGCCTGGGGTACCAGGCGTGCCCTGGTGGGTTGTGCCTGTCACATCCCTAGTTCTGGTATGACCTAGGCTAGCCCTTCATGTTTGCATCATGTTTAAATTCCATTTAAATTTGAAATGGGGATTTGTGAAACCCTCAGAATCATTTCTGAAAATGACCCAAGTAAAAATTGCTCCAAAAGGGGCCAAGAAAATGCTCATGTTGCTCTCTGAAAATATTGGACAGAGATAAAAATCAAACCAATATTTTAAAGAGATCATGAGTATTTATTTTGGGCATTTGGAATTAATCCAGTATTTATTTGCGTTGGATAAATATTTTTATATATACAAAATATTGTCCAATAATTCTGTTTTGGTGAGGGGCTTTGGATTAATTCCTTAGGTCCCTGCAAAATTTGACAGAATTAAATAAAATGGTTTAGTATTTTTATTAAGTCAAAACAAATGACAGAAATTAGAAAACAGAAAGAATTAGAGAGGACAGAGAGAGAATGCCTCACCTAGGCCTTACCTGTGCTGGCCCAGCACTGTTGGCCCAGGCCAAGTCATCGCCTACCTCCTGCCAGGAGGACGGCGCGCGTGTGCCCGACGCGCACGTGCATGCGCCGGCCACCTCCTCCCTCCCTGCCTGCCTGGCTCCTCCCCGTTGCGCCTAGACGATGCGACGGAGACACCCTCGACCCCCTGTGTCTCTCCCCTCTCGCTCTGGACCCATCCCCCTTCTCTTCTCTCTTTCTCACGCACGCCCGAGCGCTGCCGTCTCCGTCGCACGCCGTAGCCGTAGCCGCAGCCACCGCCTCCCCCTCGCCCTCTCTCCGTGTCTGCAAGCTCCGCCGCGACTTCCCCTATGTCCTCGACGAGCCAAGCAACCGGGGACGCCCCGTGGAGCCGTCACTGCCGTCTTCCTTACCCCCGGCTGCCCGAGATCACCGGCGCCGCCTCGTCGCCTCCAGAGCCTCCCCCGAGCCGCTGAGCACGCCCACCGAATCGCTGTAAGCTCTACTCTGTTCCCCCCCTTTCTCGAGCTCGATTGCCTCGCCTAGCTAGCTTTACCACCACGGCCGTAGCACCTCACCGCCGGCCATGACGCCACCATGGCCAGAGGCCGAGCCAGCCACTCCCGCGCGCGTCACCATGCTCCTAGTGACGCCAGGAGGCCGTAGAGAGCCTCCGCAGTTCCTGCCGTGCCCCGCAGCCCATTTTCGCCCGGAGCCGAACTCCGGCCGCCGCCTCACACTTGCTCCAAACGACGCGGACGAGCTCCAGCTCCTCGTATGTGGTCTCCACCGCCTAAATGGTCGCCGGAGGGCGTTTCCCGAGCCCTCCGCCACGTTCGGCCTCGCCGGCGGCTAAACGCCGGTGGGGTTTGACCCTTTGACCTCGCCGGCCCGTCAGGTGGGCCCCATGGGTCAAGTGATTAGCTTAAGGCTAATCACCATTTAACTACCTGACACTGACAGTGGGCCCCAGCGCCACTAATCCTATAATTAGGATAAACTAACCCCCTATTAACTAACCGGTCACTGACGTGTGGACCCCACATGTCAGGTTTGACCTGGTCAGCTCCATTGACCTGCTGACGCAGGCATGACGCAATGTTGACGCAGTTATTCATTTTCTTGTTTAAAATTAAATCAGGAAATTCCAGAAAATGTTATAAACTTCAAAAATTCATAGAAATTCAACTGTAGCTCAGATTGAAATAATTTATATATGAAAAATGATCAGAGAATTTCAATATATCCATTTGTACCATTTTCATGCATGACAAACCAACTTATACTTGCTGTATAGGTGAAAACATATAAATGGCATTTATAAAGATTTAATTTAGAGTTGCATTTGAACCTTTGGTTCAAATGGACCTCTTCTAAATAAATGCTAGATGCATTAACTCAAACAACATCACATACTCATGCCATGTTCATGCATCATATTGTTGCATATGCTTGTGTTGATTTCCGACACCGTTCCTTCTCGATAGGTCCTACTCTGGAGAGTGTTCAAGAGTACCTGTCTGAGGAGCAGTGCCCCCGCTGTTGATCTACCAGGCAAGCAACCCCCCTTGTTCATTCTGATACAATCCTACTCTCTCGCTCATGCTCTCACTTATTGCATTAGGACAACAATGATTCAACTGCTACTTTATGCTGCGGTAGTTGAACCCATTCCTCTGCATGACCTGTCATTGCCACAGTAAATGGTTAAAACCCGCTAGCATGTGTAGGAGTTGCTTGAGCCATGTTGTGTTCTTGCCATGCCATGCCTGCTATTGCTTAGAGTATGTCGAGTCTGATTCATTGGGAATGAATTAGAGTACAGTGCTATGTCCTGATGTTGAGAGTTAAGCGTGTGAACATGATTTGGTAAAGGTAGCGGTGAGAGGCCATGTAGGAGTACATGGTCGGTTGTCTCACTAGAACCGTGTCACATCCCTAGCTTCTGGTGCTGCCTAGTGTTTGCATCATGTTTAAATTTTTGAACTTGAACTAGGGAAATTTGGAAGCCTCAAAACCCTAAATAAAAGAAGGGCAAAAACCCTAAAATCTCATTCATTGTTCCAAAATGCTCTTCTTAAATGTTTGATAATTTTGGCAAAGGGTTCTGGTCCCAACCAAAATATTGAACATTTTTAAGGACTTAATCTTGGGACTTTGAATTTAAATCATTAGCTATTTGAATTTGAATTATATTCATATAATTAGAATATAATTTCAAATACCCCTGAAATATTTTATGAGCTTTTGGAAAAGTCCATCTAGCAAAATAAAAATATTCAGAGGAGTTTTTGGCATTGTTTGAATTATTTTAAATTCAAAACAGTGGCAAAATAAATTTAAAAATAAAGAAAACAGAACCATAAAACAGAGCAGAGAAAACTACCTGGCGCTCACCTGGCAGCCCAGCCGGCCCAGCTCCTACGCGGCCCAGCCCATCTGGGCCTCCCCTGTCGTCTTCCTCCCTGCCAGGAGGACGGGCACGCGCCCGGCGCGCGCGGCCACGCGCCCCGGCCACCTCCTCCCTGCCTGGCTGCCTCCTCCTCCCCCTGGACGTCTCCCGCAACGCCACGGAGATGCCGAACCCCCTCGACCTCTCTATCACTCTCCCCATGGCCCTCCTCTCCTCTGCTTCCTCTCTCTCACCCGCCCGAACGCAGCCGTCGCCGTCGACGAGCTCCCTCGCGGCCACAGCCACCGCCTCGCCTCCCCGACGCCTCCCAAAGCTCCGCCTCGACCCCCTCTTCCTCCCCACCGATCCACGGCCCTCCGGAAGCCCTGCAGCGTCGCCCTCAAGCTCGTCCCCAACCTTCGGTCGCCGGCGAACTTTCGAGGATTCGCGAGCTCCAGCCCCTCCCTGGCCTCGCCGTTGCCTCTACCGGATCTGCTGTGAGCTCCTCTTCCATTCCCCCTCCTCCTAGCGCTCATTCCCGCACTCTAGCCGCCCTTTTCACTGGAGCCGATTGCTCCTCGCCACCAGCCATGGCGCCGCCGTGGCCAGGGCCACCCCAGCTTGCGCCTGAGCGCGTCACCATGTTCGCCGCCCTCCCAGGAGCCCGCAGCGCCCTTCGGTCTCTCCTCTAGTGCTCTGTAGCGCCACCCCAAGATTGCCCGATGCTGCTGCCGCCGCCAAACCTCGTCGCCGGCCACTTTTCCGGCCACCCCAGCACCTATCACCGCCACCACTAGATGCGCGCCACTGCGCGCGTTCGAATGCAACAAACCACGGCCGAAACGATGCCATGTGGCTCGTTTCCGAGCCCTCCGCCGCGTCTGGACTCGCTGGCGGCTAAACACCGGCGACCGCTGACCGATGACCGGCGTGGGTTGACCCCACTGCCCGGTTTGACCCCCCTCTCTCTCACTGACATGCGGGCCCCGCCCGGCTAATTAAGTTAGGTTAGTATTAACTAAGCTAGGTTAGTTTAGTTAGACACTGACACTCGGGACCCACCGGTCAGGGTTTGACCGGACTGTGCCACGTTGACCTGCTGACGTCATCATGACACCAGCATGACGCAGTAATGTTTTCTGGATTTATTTTTATTCAGAAAATTCCAGAAAATTGTATAAACTTCTAAAATTCATAGAAATTCAACCGTAACTCCAAATTAAATAATTTATATATGAAAAATTATCAGAAAAATCCAATCTATCCATCTGTACCATTTTCATGCATGTTAGAACAACTTATGACTACTGTTTAGGACAATTCAATTAAATGGCATTTAAGTAACCACATGTGGAGTTTGAATTTGAGTTTTGGATTCAAACCAACTTCATTTAATCTGGTTTAGTTGCATCAGCACAAATCACATCATATTGCCATGTCACATTCATGCATCATATTATCGCATTGCATTGATTGTGTTCTTCCTTGTTTGCCGATAATTGTCCCCTCTCGATAGACGTGTACCGGCGATGTGATCGATGACACCGATGAAGAGCTATATTATCTTCAAAAGTGCCAGGCAAGCAAAACCCCCTTGTTCATTCCGATACAATCCCACTCTCTCGCTCCTGCTCTCTTTTACTGCATTAGGACAACACGATTCATCTGTTACTTGTTGCGGTAGCTGAACCCCTTTATCCTTTGCATGACCTGTCATTGCCACAGTAAATAGATGAAACCCACTAGCATGAGTAGGAGTTGTTTGAGCCCTGTTGTGCCTACTCATTCATGCTTGTTCGTCATGCCTGCTACTGCCTAGAGTTGAGTCAGGTCTGATTCATCGGGGATGAATCAGAGGTGTGTGAACATGTCCTACTGTGTGTGAGCTAAGTGTGTGAACACGATTTGGTAAAGGTAGCGGTGAGAGGCCATGTAGGAGTACATGGTGGGTTGTCTCATTGCAGCCGTCCTCAGGAACTGAGTTCTGTGTTTGTGATCCATGAACAGTTACTACCACGCATTGGAATGCTTAAGTGCCCCTCTCGGCTTCTTAATCACCCTTGTTCTCTGTCCAGGAGTTGCAACTAGTTTCTGGTGTTTGTAGGTAGTGTTAGTAGTCTACCAAGTGGCACTCGGTACATGTGGGCTTGGGACAGACTAGGCACAGTGGCCTGGTGTACCAAGTGGCACCCGGATGGTGGGCTTGGGAACCCTGCTCACATTTGGGGCCGTGAGCGACACCCCGGCCGGATCTCCTTGCGGATGGAACCCGAATAGGCGATAAACCTGGACGAGAGACTTGAGTGTTAGGTAGGCCGTGGCCGACTCCCTCGCCCGGCTTCCGCTTGAAGGTTGCCGAGGTACATGACGTGTACAGGGCGATAAGTGGCGAGAGCGTGTGTGAAGAAGTACACCCCTGCAGGGTTATCATTATCTATTCGAATAGCCGGATTCCTCGGATATGGAAACTTGGACCCCTTGTACAGTTCATAGACAAGTGAAAGTGGATACTCTAAAATACGCAAGATAAGCGTGAGTGCTATGGATGGCGTTCTCGTAGGGAGACGGGAGCGGATCCATAGTGGTGTATTGATATGGTGAATATGTGGACTCGTGTGCGCCACCTCAAAAGAGTTACTTGCAGTCGTAGTTTAGGTTAGCCACCGAGTCAAAGCTGGCTTGCTGCAGTTAAACTCCACCATCCCCTTTGTTGATAATGATGCATATGTAGTTAGTTCTGATGTAAGTCTTGCTGGGTACATTTGTACTCACGTTTGCCTATTTTATGTTTTTGCAGAGAGACTTCAGTCTCGCTAGTAGTTCCGCGTGGACTTCGACGTTTAGCTTGTTACCTCAGCTACGATCTTGTGCCCTCGGCAGGATCTGGTAGATAGTCAGGCTTCTCAGCCTTTTTCATTTATAGATGTCTGTACTCAGACATGTTAAGCTTCCGCATGTGCTTTGACTTGTATGCTCTGATTGTTGGGTCATGAGACCCATGTTTGTAATATCTCGCTCCTCGGAGCCTATTGAATAAATACTTGAGTCGTAGAGTCATGTTGTGATGCCATGTTGTATTTGCACATATCGAGCATATTGTGTGTATGTTATTGAAATGCTTGGTATGTGTGGGATCTGACTATCTAGTTGTTTATCCTTAGTAGCCTCTCTTACCGGGAAATGTCTCCTAGTGTTTCCACTGAGCCATGGTAGCTTGCTACTGCTCCGGAACACTTAGGCTGGCCGGCATGTGTCCTTCTTCGTTCCTGTGTCTGTCCCTTCGGGGAAATGTCACGCGATGAATACCGGAGCCCTGTTAGCCCGCTACAGCCCGGTTCACCGGAGTCCTGCTAGCCCAGTGCTACAGCCTGGATCCACTCGCTGATGACCGACACGTTCGATGTTGGGTCATGGATGCCTGTCCCTGTAAGTCTGTGCCACTTTGGGTTTACGACTAGCCATGTCAGCCCGGGCTCCTTATCATATGGATGCTAGCGACATCATCATATACGTGTGCCAAAAGGCGCAAACGGTCCCGGGCAAAGGTAAGGCGACACCCGTGGGAATACCGTGCGTGAGGCCGCAAAGTGATATGAGGTGTTACATGCTAGATCGATGTGACATTGAGTCGGGGTCCTGACAGCGTTGGTATCAGAGCTTGACTGCCTGTAGGATTATCAAGCCAAACTGGTCGAAGTTGAGTCTAGAAATTCTTTAGTTATATAAGGGAATTGATTGTGGGATGGAACGTAAGGCTCTTTTTACTCCTTATACCTTATGCCCTTCTGATCTGAGTCATCTTATCTTTCCTACGGGGTTAAGGAACTAGGCTATCTCTTCTTTCTATCAGGATCACGTGTTACTAATCTGTAGACTTGTAAGATTGTTGGACTTAAGCCTCATTTCAGTTCCTATTACCTCCGTATGTTAATTGTTGATCTTGAAACCTTGATATTGTGCTTCTGAGTGGTTATGCCACCATTTTTGTGAATGTCTCAAATCTTTTCTGAGCATTTACAGCCGTTATGCTGTCTGAGTCATCCCAGGTTTCTAAACAGTCTGATGCATTTGCAAATCCCTTCCTCATGTTTCCGATGTTCCTTTGGGCCAGATTAACCACACTATTCGGTGAGTTGAGGTACTCTATTGCCTCGACGTATATGTTGGAGCTATTATTATGACCCTAGCTGTCTTAGGGGATCATCTAGTAATCTAGCCATGTTCTGTGTTCCCAGTGTGATGATTCTGGCCATCATTCTCGAAAGCATCCCGTGATGCCACTTAGTTAGTAGGCATTTCACTTCTGGGTTTTGAACTCGAGATTCACCCTACTTACTTCATGTTGATAGTAATTGCTAGCTCCCTTAGGTTATTAGTAACCTTTACGATAGTCCTTGAAGTCCGTGGTACTTCTTCTTCCAAATACCATGAACTACTTATGGCAGAAGTTCCTCGTTGAACTGAACGATCACAACCAGAGTGCTCTTGATGAGTACTCCATTATATATTGTGTCTGCCAGTTCTACTTTTCTGCATGGGTTATCCGGAAGAAATATGTTGAACTTTGTTCGACATGCTAAACCATGCATCCACAACTCAGAAAATCGTATGTTCCTTTGAGTTGTCCCGCTCTAGTTGTCTTCTGACCCTCGTCTATCAATTGATAGTCAAGAGTATATATGCATTCGTTCTCGATGCCTATTACTCTTGTGGTCCGTCAAGCCATTCTGTCCTGAATAACTTGGAGAAACAAACTCCAGTACCTCATCCTTATCTAGGATTGGGTCAAAGCAGTTGTATTCCGCAGATCAAATGCCAATCCAGCTTTTGGTTCTGTTCTACCTTGGAGTATTACCCCCTTTATGTCAGAATTGTCATGAGAACTGCACCAACTCTCATGAATTTTGACGTAGTGATACTTCTCACCATCATTAGTCATTCCTCGGTCTTCGTGTTGATGCAACCGGAATACCGACAAATGAATTGTGATGTGTGAAATCAATACTCCTAGCAACCTCGTTGCTTGGTAGTTAAAGGACAATAATTTCATTCTTAGCGTGTTGGTTTTTGAATCATCCTTCTAAGACTGATCATGCTACTTAGTCCTTATTTCGGTGCACCCTTCGATTGATGAGTTAGGATCTTGTCAAGTCCTCACTCATTTGATCATATCGTCTTGCCCTGAAAAGCAAGATTGTTCTCGATCTTAGTAACATACCGGTGGTTCATGATATTCCGAATTTCTTCTCGGAAGTATCACCAGGTTGTCGCCTGACCGCTATGTTGATCTCGTGATCAAGTTGGTTTATTCCTGTAAACCACCATTTCTCCAAGAATCTGTGTTGGATACCCCTGAGCTAGTTGGTTAAGCTAAACAACAACTTGGAGAGCTGGAAGATAAAGGCTTCTCCGACTTAGTTCATATTAAGGGATATCTTGTATGTATGTTGAAGAAAGATGATGTCTTCATCGATTGGTCCCTGTGATCAGTTGTTGGACCTATTATCTTGTTAAAACTTTGATTTGAGTGTGGGCTATTCTCAAATCAAATCAGAACCAACGATGTTCATAATGTTGTCTTACTCGTGGTTGACTCCTCGAGCATACACCATTATATCTTATGGGTCTGACCAATGCTATCACCTGTTCACATAATTAGGGAATTCCATCTTCATGGAAATCTCGATGAATTGTTGTTGAGCCCATCAACATCATTTTATCTTCTCCAAGATCTTGTTGGACAATAAGTTAGTGTTGGAAACTTTTGAAGCATTTACTTCATGCTAGCTCATGAAGTATTTGTTTGATGAAAGGAGTGACTTCCTATTATACACGTGCATTTGATGAAAGTTGCCGCCATGAATTCGAGAAAGTTTGTTTTTGCTCCTCTAGAATCATCCCAAGTTGGTCATGCATATGTGCGAAGTATTCTATGGTTTGGTAGGTTGGCCGCCTCCATTATATATGTGTTCTTAGAACACCAAGCCACTGATTGACTTGTTCTAGGTAAAGAAGTCTAATTTAAGTGCACAAGACTTCGATATCCTCGATGATGGTTCCCCCCTGAACTCGGTAGTGTTTTATTATAAGACTACCATATGTTCATGTTTGTCTGTGACAGCGTGTTTACATGTGTGTAGCAGAACCAGCTCATGTTTGGAGCTTGCTGTCGTAGTTCATTTCCCGAGAATCTCGCAACGTCATCTCGTCGATTTGTGTTGCAAACCTTCATTTTTCTTCCTAGACTCGATGAGTCTGGAATATCCTGACACCAACCAGATCTGAATCTCAGGCAGATATGATGGTTGGAACATTTCCCAAGAACTATAATACTGATCCCTCGATAACCGGTAAAGTGGATGTCATGGCCAACACACCCAGCCGGAAGACCTATTATTGTAGTATCTTGATTGAGAAAGTTGGCCACCTCCCCATAAGGACTTCGTAGGATTTACTCCCTAGCTGTTCCTTATGGATTTTTGTGTTTCCGAAGTCTGACCTTTACTTGATGTTCTAGATACCAGACCATTTCTATGAATGGGTTACACTAGCACATCAAGGAGAACATTAGAAGCGGAGTGCTAAATGTCTCTCGGTCGATCATCCATATTTTATTTCCTTGGCCCCGCCAAGGGTGAAATCTGAGAAAGTGTTATCTTCCTTTGCATCTGCATCTTCCACCGGTATTCATCATGGTAGTATGTTGTGTTGCCGGGATCCTTGACACGGATGTTGGTAAAACCTTGATGAATATGGAAATGCTCAAGTTCTTGAGAGCACGCGCAAGCGCTAGGTGTTATCATCGGCACTAACTGGGTTTGCTCTCAGCTTCCTCGGTTATGCTATAACTTCTCAAACAGTGGATTCACTCTCTATTGTTGGGTTCTTCCCCAGTTACCAGAATCATTCCCAGCATTTGCATTTTGTTCCCAGCTTGCACCGCCAATGTGCCATTCTACCATGGGTCTCTTCCATTTCCGGTGGTAAGCAAATTCATCTATTACGTTGTCTTCAACAAGGTAATCCACATCATCCATTCTAATCCGGGTATGCCATTCTACCAAACCCCTCCAAACGATCGCTCGAGAATTGCCTTAGGCTGGTATAAAGAGTTTCAATGATCTTTGAATCAAAGGTAATTCTTTTTGCCACTTAAGGGGATATTTCTACGAGTCACCATCCCTAAGGTGCCCCATTTTGGTATCATGGCAATTCAACTCCTCGCTACGTTGACAATCGTTTACCACCTTTTTAAGTGTGGAATTGTTGTCTACCTAGTGAACCCTCATCATCTGTTCCACTCCATCCCTCTATAGGTGTGCTTCGTCTCTCAGCTCGAGAGATGTTGCTATGTCTCATTCCGAGAGTTAATCCCGAGTTGTTCGATCTTTGAGAAGATCGATTCCGTAGAGTTTCCTTCTGTCATCGTCATGTTGAATGGAGATTTCGAAGGCAAGACATCAAGTTCAATTTGAGCCGGACAACCAACAACCTCGAGAAGGCAGTTGGATCATGAAGTTTGTGTTACTTAGTGTCCCCTTTGTCTTCTTACCTCGCGTCTTGAATCTCGGGACGAGATTCTTGTTTAGTGGGGGTGAGTTGTCACATCCCTAGCTTCTGGTGCTACCTAGTGTTTGCATCATGTTTAAATTTTTGAACTTGAACTGGGGAAATTTGGAAGCCTCAAAACCCTAAATAAAAGAAGGGCAAAAACCCTAAAATCTCATTCATTGTTCCAAAATGCTCTTCTTAAATGTTTGATAATTTTGGCAAAGGGTTCTGGTCCCAACCAAAATATTGAACATTTTTAAGGACTTAATCTTGGGACTTTGAATTTAAATCATTAGCTATTTGAATTTGAATTATATTCATATAATTAGAATATAATTTCAAATACCCCTGAAATATTTTATGAGCTTTTGGAAAAGTCCATCTAGCAAAATAAAAATATTCAGAGGAGTTTTTGGCATTGTTTGAATTATTTCAAATTCAAAACAGTGGCAAAATAAATTTAAAAATAAAGAAAACAGAACCATAAAACAGAGCAAAGAAAACTAGCTGGCGCTCACCTGGCAGACCAGCCGGCCCAGCTCCTATGCGGCCCAGCCCATCTGGGCCTCCCCTGTCGTCTTCCTCCCTGCCAGGAGGACGGCCACGCGCCCCGGCCACCTCCTCCCTGCCTGGCTGCCTCCTCCTCCCCCTGGACGTCTCCCGCAACGCCACGGAGATGCCGAACCCCCTCGACCTCTCTATCACTCTCCCCGTGGCCCTCCTCTCCTCTGCTTCCTCTCTCTCACCCGCCCGAACGCAGCCGTCGTCGCCGACGAGCTCCCTCGCGGCCATAGCCACCGCCTCGCCTCCCCGACGCCTCCCAAAGCTCCGCCTCGACCCCCTCTTCCTCCCCACCGATCCACGGCCCTCCGGAAGCCCTGCAGCGTCGCCCTCAAGCTCGTCCCCAACCTTCGGTCGCCGGCGAACTTTTGAGGATTCGCGAGCTCTAGCCCCTCCCCGGCCTCGCCGTTGCCTCTACCGGATCCGCTGTGAGCTCCTCTTCCATTCCCCCTCCTCCTAGCGCTCATTCCCGCACTCTAGCCGCCCTTTTCACCGGAGCCGATTGCTCCTCGCCGCTAGCCATGGCGCCGCCGTGGCCAGGGCCACCCCAGCTTGCGCCTGAGCGCGTCACCATGTTCGCCGCCCTCCCAGGAGCCCGCAGCGCCCTTCGGTCTCTCCTCTAGTGCTCTGTAGCACCACCCCAAGATTGCCCGATGCTGCTGCCGCCGCCAAACCTCGTCGCCGGCCACTTTTCTGGCCACCCCAGCACCTATCACCGCCACCACTAGATGCGCGCCACTGCGCGCGTTCGAATGCAACAAACCACGGCCGAAACGATGCCATGTGGCTCGTTTCCGAGCCCTCCGCCGCGTCTGGACTCGCCGGCGGCTAAACGCCGACGACCGCTGACCGATGACCGGCGTGGGTTGACCCCACTGCCCGGTTTGACCCCCCTCTCTCTCATTGACATGCGGGCCCTGCCCGGCTAATTAAGTTAGGTTAGTATTAACTAAGCTAGGTTAGTTTAGTTAGACACTGACACTCGGGACCCACCGGTCAGGGTTTGACCGGACTGTGCCACGTTGACCTGCTGACGTCATCATGACGTCAGGTTGACGCAGTAATGTTTTCTGGATTTATTTTTATTCAGAAAATTCCAGAAAATTGTATAAACTTCTAAAATTCATAGAAATTCAACCGTAACTCCAAATTAAATAATTTATATATGAAAAATTATCAGAAAAATCCAATCTATCCATCTGTACCATTTTCATGCATGTTAGAACAACTTATGACTACTGTTTAGGACAATACAATTAAATGGCATTTAAGTAACCACATGTGGAGTTTGAATTTGAGTTTTGGATTCAAACCAACTTCATTTAATCTGGTTTAGTTGCATCAGCACAAATCACATCATATTGCCATGTCACATTCATGCATCATATTGTCGCATTGCATTGATTGTGTTCTTCCTTGTTTGCCGGTAATTGTCCCCTCTCGATAGACGTGTACCGGCGATGTGATCGATGACACCGATGAAGAGCTATATTATCTTCAGAAGTGCCAGGCAAGCAAAACCCCCTTGTTCATTCCGATAAAATCCCACTCTCTCGCTCCTGCTCTCTTTTACTGCATTAGGACAACATCGATTCAACTATTACATGCTGCGGTAGTTGAACTCCTTTATCCTCTGCATGACCTATCATTGCCACAGTAAATAGATGAAACCCACTAGCATGAGTAGGAGTTGTTTGAGCCCTGTTGTGCCTACTCATTCATGCTTGTTTGTCATGCCTGCTACTGCCTAGAGTTGAGTCAGGTCTGATTCATCGGGGATGAATCAGAGGTGTGTGAACATGTCCTACCGTTGAGAGCTAAGTGTGTGAACACGATTTGGTAAAGGTAGCGGTGAGAGGCCATGTAGGAGTACATGGTGGGTTGTCTCATTGCAGCCGTCCTCAGGAACTGAGTTCTGTGTTTGTGATCCATGAACAGTTACTACCACACATTGGAATGCTTAAGTGCCCCTCTCAGCTTCTTAATCACCCTTGTTCTTTGTCCAGGAGTTGCAACTAGTTTCTGGTGTTTGTAGGTAGTGTTAGTAGTCTACCAAGTGGCACCCGGTACAGGTGGGCTTGGGACAGACTAGGCACAGTGGCCCGGTGTACCAAGTGGCACCCGGATGGTGGGCTTGGGAACCCTGCTCACATCGTTTGGGGCCGTGAGCGACACCCCGGCCGGATCTCCTTGCGGATGGAACCCGAATAGGCGATAAACCTGGACAAGAGACTTGAGTGTTTAGGTAGGCTGTGGCCGACTCCCTCGCCCGGCTTCCGCTTGAAGGTTGCCGAGGTACATGACGTGTACAGGGCGATAAGTGGCGAGAGCGTGTGTGAAGAAGTACACCCCTGCAGGGTTATCATTATCTATTCGAATAGCCGGATTCCTCGGATATGGAAACTTGGACCCCTTGTACAGTTCATAGACAAGTGAAAGTGGATACTCTAAAATACGCAAGATAAGCGTGAGTGCTATGGATTTCGTTCTCGTAGGGAGTCGGGAGCGGATCCATAGTGGTGTATTGATATGGTGAATATGTGGACTCGTGTGCGCCACCTCAAAAGAGTTACTTGCAGTCGTAGTTTAGGTTAGCCACCGAGTCAAAGCTGGCTTGCTGCAGTTAAACTCCACCATCCCCTTTGTTGATAATGGTGCATATGTAGTTAGTTCTGATGTAAGTCTTGCTGGGTACATTTGTACTCACGTTTGCCTATTTTATGTTTTGCGGAGAGACTTCAGTCTCGCTAGTAGTACCGCGTGGACTTCGACGTTTAGCTTGTTACCTCAGCTACGATCTTGTGCCCTCAGCAGGATCTGGTAGATAGTCAGGCTTCTCAGCCTTTTTCATTTCTAGATGTCTGTACTCAGACATGTTAAGCTTCCGCATGTGCTTTGACTTCTATGCTCTGATTGTTGGGTCATGAGACCCATGTTTGTAATATCTCGCTCCTCGGAGCCTATTGAATAAATACTTGAGTCGTAGAGTCATTTTGTGATGCCATGTTGTATTGCACATATCGAGCATATTGTGTGTATGTTATTGAAATGCTTGGTATGTGTGGGATCTGACTATCTAGTTGTTTATCTTTAGTAGCCTCTCTTACTGGGAAATGTCTCCTAGTGTTTCCATTGAGCCTTGGTAGCTTGCTAATGCTCCGGAACACTTAGGCTGGCCGACATGTGTCCTTCTTCGTTCCTGTGTCTGTCCCTTCGGGGAAATGTCACGCATTGAGTACCGGAGCCCTGTTAGCCTGCTACAGCCCGGTTTACCAGAGTCCTGCTAGCCCAGTGCTACAGCCCGAACCCACTTGCTGATGACCGACACATTCGATGCTGGGTCATGGATGCATGTCCCTGTAAGTCTGTGCCACTTTGGGTTTACGACTAGTCATGTCAGCCCGGGCTCCTTATCATATGGATGCTAGCGACATCATCATATACGTGAGCCAAAAGGCGCAAATGGTCCCGGGCAAAGGTAAGGTGACACCCGTGGGAATACCGTGCGTGAGGCCGCAAAGTGATATGAGGTGTTACAGGCTAGATCGATGTGACATTGAGTCGGGGTCCTGACAAACTGTCCCTAAGAACTGAGTTCTGTGTATGTTGTCCAAGGACTAGCTACTACCACACATTGGGTTTCGGTAACTCGACCCCTCTCGACTTATTAGCCAACTTGATCTCTGTCCAGGAGTTGCAAATAGTTTCTGGTGTTTATAGGTAGTGCTATTTTTCTACCGAGTGGCACCCAGCAGGGTGGACTTGGGACAGACTAGGCACACGTGGCCCGGTGTACCGAGTGGCACCCGAATGGTGGGCTCGGGAACCCTGTACACATCGTTTGGGCCGTGAGTGAAACCCCGGCCGGATCTCCTTGCGGATGGAACCCGAATAGGCGATAAACCTGGACTAGAGTCTTGTTTGGTTAGTCAGGTCGTGGCCGACACCCTCGCCAGGCTTCCGCTTGAAGGTTGCTGAGATACATGACGTGTACATGGTGATAAGTGGTGAGAGCGTGTGTGAAGAAGTACACCCCTGCAGGGTTATCATGATCTATTCGAATAGCCGTGTCCTCGGTTATGGACTTCTTGGATGCTTACGTGGTACATAGACAACTTTAAGTGGGTACTCTAAAATGCTCAAGACAAGTGTGAGTGCTTTGGATGGCCTTCTCGTAAGGAGACGAGGATGAATCCATAGTAGTGTATTGATGTGGTGATTAGTGGAATCGTGTGCGCTGCCTCATCTCAAAGAAGTTTCTCGTTGTCGTAGAACAGGATAGCCACTGAGTCAAAGCTGGCTTGCTGCAACTAAACCCCACATTACCTTCTTGATACAAATGCATGTATGGTAGGATCTGATGTAAGTCTTGTTGAGTACCTTTGTACTCACGTTTGCTTTATTTATGTTTTGCAGGTGAGACGTCTGTCTCACTAGTAGTACCGCTTGGACTTCGACGAGTAGCTTGTTACCTCAGCTACGATCTTGTACCCTTGGAAGGGTCTTGTAGATAGTCAGGCTTCTGAGCCTTTTTCCTTTTGTAGTTGTCCGTACTCAGACATGTAATGCTTCCGTTGCTTGTATGCTCTGAATGATGGGTCATGTGACCCCTGTTTGTATTTAATGCTATGTGGCTCTTCTGGGCCTTTGTCTATATGAGTTTGCATTATGTTGTGATGACATGTTGTACAGCACATACTTGCATGTTATGCATACGTGTGACATGTATTGCTATGTGTGGGATCCGACAATCTAGTTGTTTATCCTTGGCAGCCTCTCTTATGGGGACATGTAGTCTAGTGCTTCCTTGAGCCATAGTAGTCCGCTACAGCCCGGTTCACCGGAGTCCTGCTAGCCCAGCACTACTGCTTAGGACACTTGACTGGCCGGCATGTGTTTCACTTTGTTCCTGTGTCTGTCCCTTCGGGGAAATGTCACGCGGTGACATCCGGAGTTCTTCCTAGCACGCTACAGCCCGGATTCACACGCTGCTGACCGACATGCTCGATGTGAATCATGTATGGATGTCCCCATAGGTTAGTGCCGCTCTGGGTTCACGACTAGCCATGTCAGCCCGGGTTCTTTGTCATATGGATGCTAGCGACACAATCATATACATGAGCCAAAAGGCACAAACAGTCCCGGGCCAGGGTAAGGCGACACCCGTGGGAATACCGTGCATGAGGCCGCAAAGTGATATGAGGTGTTACCGGCTAGATTAATGTGACTCGGAATCGGGGTCCCGACAGTTGTGCCCCCCTCGGGGCACCCCCCCCAGGTGCTGCTCTGGCCCATCTTGGGTGTTCTGGTCCATAAAAAATCTCCAAAAAGTTTCACGGTGTGTGGCCTCCGGTTGATATTGATTTCCTGCGATGTAAAAAACAAGCAAAAATAGCAACTGGCACTGGGCCAATAGGTTAGTCCCAAAAATGATATAAAGTTGCTATAAAATGATTGTAAAACATCCAAGAATGATAATATAATGGCATGAATACTTTATAAATTATAGATACGTTGGAGACGTATCAACGTTCAAAGCGTCTACATTAGCAGGAGGGGGCTTTTCACCATGCGGTGCATCAAGGACATAATTCTTCTGTGCAACAATGAGGATAATCCTCAAGTTACGGACCTAGTCCGTGTAGTTGCTACCATCATCTTTCAACTTAGCTTTCTCTAGGAACGCATTAAAATTCAAGGGAATGTTAGCACGGGCCATTGATCTACAACATAGATATGCAAAAACTATCAGGACTAAGTTCATGATAAATTAAGTTCAATTAATCATATTACTTAAGAACTCCCACTTAGATAGACATACTTTGAGTCATCTAAATGATCACGTGATCCATATCAACTAAACCATGTCGGATCATCATGTGAGATGGTGTAGTTTTCAATGGTGAACATCTCTATGTTGAATATATACTATATGACTCACGTTCGACCTTTTGGTCTCCAATGTTCCGAGGCCATGTCTGTACATGCTAGGCTCGTCAAGTTTAACCCGAGTATTCCACATGTGCAAAATTGTCTTGCACCCACTGTATGTGAACGTAGAGCTTATCACACCCGATCATCACGTGGTGTCTCGACACGACGAAACTGTAGCTACGGTGCATACTCAGGGAGAACACTTATACCTTGAAATTTTACTGACGGATCATCTTATAATGCTACCACCGTACTAAGCAAAATAAAATGCATAAAATATAAACATCACATGCAATCAAAATATGTGACATGATATAGCAATCATCATCTTATGCCTTTGATCTCCATCTCCAAAGCACCGTCATGATTTTGATCATCATCGGCTTGACACCTTGATCTCCATCGCAGTGTCATTGTCGTCTCGGTAACTATTGCTTCTACAACTATCGCTAATGCATAGTGATAAAGTAAAGCAATTACATGGCGATTGCATTTCATACAATGAATCGACAGCCATAAGGCTCTTGCCAGTTGCCGATAACTTTTACAAAACATGATCATCTCATACAAAAACATATATCACATCATGTCTTGACCATATCACATCACAACATGCCCCTGCGAAAATAAGTTAGACGTCCTCTACTATATTGTTGTAAGTTTTACGTGGCTACTACGGGCTTCTAGTAAGAACTGTTCTTACCTACGCATCAAAACCACAATGATGTTTCGTCAAGTTTGTTGTTTTAACCTTCAACAAGGACCGGCCGTAGTCAAATTCGATTAAACTAAAGTTGGAGAAACAGACACCCGCCAACCACCTTTATGCAAAACAAGTTGCATGTCTGTCGGTGGAACCGGTCTCATGAACGTGGTCATGTAAGGTTGGACTGGGCCGCTTCATCCAATAATACCACCGAATCAAAATAAGACGTTGGTGGTAAGGAGTATGACTATGATCGCCCACAACTCTTTGTGTTCTACTCGTGCATATCATCTACGCATAGACCTGTCTCGGATGTCACTGTTGGGGAACATAGCATGCAATTTCAAAAAAAAATCCTACGCTCACGCAAGATCTATCTGGGATATGCATAGCAACGAGAGGGGTCTGGGAGAGTGTGTCCACGTACCCTCGTAGTCTGAAAGCGGAAGCATTAGCTTTACGCGGTTGATGTAGTCGAACATCTTCTCGATTCAACCGAACAAGCACCAAACGTACGATGCCTCCGAGTTCTGCACACGTTCAGCTCGATGACGTCCCTCGAACTCTTGATCCAGCAAAGTGTCAAGGTAGAGTTTCGTCAGCACGACGGCATGGTGACGGTGATGGTGAAGTGATCCGCGTAGGGCTTTGCGTAAGCACTACGACAATATGACCGGAGGAGTAAACGGTGGAGGGGGGCGCCACACACGGCTTGGAACAATTGATGTGTGTTAGAGGCGCCCCCTGCCCCCGTATATAAAGGAGGCAGGGGGAGGAGGCCGTCCCTAGGGCGCCCCAAGTGAGAGGAGTCCCACTTGGGCTCCTAGTCCAATTCGCCACCCTTCCTTTTATCGGAGGGGGAAAGGGGGAAGGAGAGGGAGAAGGAAAGGGGGGCGCCGCACCCTCCCCTAGTCCAATACAGACTCCTCCCTTGGGGGGCGCAACCCCTTGTGGGCTGCCCTGCCTCCCTCCTATGGCCAATATCTTCCCCCGGGGGGTTCCAGTAACCCCCTGGTACTCCGATATGTACCCGATACATTCCGAAACACTTCCGGTGTCCGAATACAATCGTCCAACATATAAATCTTTACCTGTCAACCATTTCGAGACTCCTCGTCATCTCCGTGATCTCATCCGGGACTCCGAACAATCTTCAGTCACCAAAACACATAACTCATAATACAAATCGCCATTGACCGTTAAGCGTGCGGACCCTACGGGTTCGAGAAATATGTAGACATGACCGAGACACCTATCCATTCAACAACCAACAATGGAAGCTGGATTCTCATATTGGTTCCCACATATTCTATGAAGATCTTTATCGGTCAAACCGTAATGACAACATATGTCATTCCCTTTGTCATCGGTATGTCACTTGCCCGAGATTCGATTGTCGGTATCTTCATACCTAGTTCAATCTCGTTACCGGCAAGTCTCTTTACTCGTTCCATAATGCATCATCCCGTAACTAACTCATTAGTCACATTGCTTGCAAGCCATATCATGATGTGCATTACCAAGAGGGCCCAGAGATACCTCTCCGATACTCGGAGTGACAAATCCTAATCTCGATCTATGCCAACCCAACAAACACCTTCGGAGATACCTGTAGAGCATCTTTATAATCACCCAGTTATGTTGTGATGTTTGATAGCACACAAGGTATTCTTCCGGTATTCGAGAGTTTCATAATCTCATAGTCAAAGGAATATGTATAAGTCATGAAGAAAGCAATAGCAATAAAACTTAATGATCATTATGCTAAGCTAATGGATGGGTCTTGTCCATCACATAATTCTCCTAATGTTGTGATTCCGTTCATCAAATGATAACACATGTCTATGGTTAGGAAACTTAACCATCTTTGATTAACGAGCTAGTCTAGTAGAGGCATACTAGGGACACTATGTTTTGTCTATGTATCCACACATGTATCAAGTTTCCGGTTAATACAATTCTAGCATGAATAATAAACATTTATCATGATATAGGGAAATATAAATAACAACTTTATTATTGCCTCTAGGGCACATTTCCTTCATAGAGATACCTCTCCGATACTCGGAATGACAAATCCTAATCTCGATCTATGCCAACCCAACAAACACCTTCGGAGATACCTGTGGAGCATCTTTATATTCACTCAGTTACATTGTGATGTTTGATAGCACATAAGGCATTCCTCCAGTATTCGGGAGTTGCATAATCTCACAGTCAAAGGAATATGTATAAGTCAAGAAGAAAGCAATAGCAATAAAACTTAACAAACATTATGCTAAGCTAACGGATGGGCCTTGTCCATCACATCATTCTTCTAATGATGTGATCCCGTTCATCAAATGACAACACATGTCTATGGTTAGGAAACTTAACCATCTTTGATTAACGAGCTAGTCTAGTAGAGGTATACTAGAGACACTGTGTTTTGTCTATGTATCCACACATGTATCAAGTTTCCGGTTAATACAATTCTAGCATGACTAATAAACATTTATCATGATATAAGAAATATAAATAACAACTTTATTATTGTCTCTAGGGCATATTTCCTTCAGTCTCCCACTTGCACTAGAGTCAATAATCTAGATTACATTGTAATGATTCTAACACCCATGGAGTCTTGGTGTTGATCATGTTTTACTCATGAAAGAGGGTTACTCAATGGGTCTGCCACATTCAGATCTGTGTGTATTTTGCAAATCTCTATGTCTCCCTCCTTGACATGATCACAGATGGAGTTGAAGCGCCTCCTGATGTGTTTGGCAATTGCTCCGGTATAGTCACAAAAGATTTTCATTGGACCCGGTGCACTAGGTATTACACCTAGATCGGATATGAACTCCTTCATCCAGACTCCTTCATTTGCTGCTTCCGAAGCAGCTATGTACTCCGCTTCACACGTAGATCCCGCGATGATGCTTTGCTTGGAACTGCACCAACTGACAACTCCACCATTCAATATAAATATGTATCTAGTTTGTGACTTAGAGTCATCCGGATCAGTGTCAAAGCTAGCATCAACGTAACCATTTACGACGAGCTCTTTGTCACCTCCATAAATGAGAAACATATCCTTAGTCCTTTTCAGGTATTTCAGGATGTTCTTGACCACTATCCAATGATCCACTCCTGGATTACTTTGGTACCTCCCTTCTAGACTTATAGAAAGGGACACATCAGGTCTGGTACACAGCATTGCATACATGATAGAACCTAAGGCTGAGGAATAGGAAATGACTTTCATTTTCTCTCTATCTTCTGCAGTGGTCGGGCATTGAGTCTGACTCAACTTCACACCTTGTAACACAAGCAAGAACCCTTTCTTTGACTGGTCCATTTTGAACTTCTTCAAAACTTTATCAAGGTATGTGCTTTGTGAAAGTCCAATTAAGAGTCTTGATCTATCTCTATAGATCTTGATGCCCAATATATAAGCACCTTCATCGAGGTCTTTCATTGAAAAACTTTTATTCAAGTATCCTTGTATGCTATCCAGAAATTCTATATCATTTCCAATCAACAATATGTCATCCACATGTAATACTAGAAATGCTACCAAGCTCCCACTCACTTCCTTGTAAATACAGGCTTCTCCAAAAGTTTGTATAACACCATATGCTTTGATCACACTATCAAAGCGTATATTCCAACTCTAAGATGCTTGCACCAATCCATAAATGGATCACTGGAGCTTGCACACTTTGTTAGCACCTTTAGGATCGACAAAACCTTCTAGTTGCATCATATACAACTCTTCTTTGAGGAATCTATTAAGGAATGCAGTTTTGACGTCCATTTGCCAGAATTCATAATCATAAAATGCGGCAATTGCTAACATGATTAGGACAGACTTAAGCATCACTATGGGTGAGAAAGTCTCATTGTAGTCAACTCCTTGAACTTGTCAAAAACCTTCCACAACAAGTCGAGCTTTGTAGACAGTAAAATTACCATCAGCGTCAGTCTTCTTCTTGAAGATCCATTTATTCTCTATGGCTTGCCGGTCATCGAGCAAGTCAACCAATGTCCATACTTTGTTCTCATACATGGATCCTATCTCAAATTTCATGGCCTCAAGCCATGTCACGGAATCTGGGCTCATCATCACTTCCTCATAGTTCGTAGGTTCATCATGGTCTAGTAACATGACTTCCAGAACAGGATTACCGTACCACTCTGGTGCGGAACATACTCTGGTTGACCTATGAGGTTTGGTAGCAACTTGATCTGAAGTTTCATGATCATCATCATTAGCTTCCTCACTAATTGGTGTAGGCATCATGGGAACGGTTTTCTGTGATGAACTACTTTCCAATTCGAGAGAAGGTACAATTACCTCATCAAGTTCTACTTTCCAACCACTCACTTCTTTTGAGAGAAACTCCTTCTCTAGAAAGGATCCATTCTTAGCAACAAATATCTTGCCTTCAAATCTGTGGTAGAAGGTGTACCCAACAGTTTCGTTTGGGTATCGCATGAAGACGCACTTCTTCGATTTGGGTTCGAGCTTATCAGGCCAAAGCTTTTTCACATAAGCATCGCAACCCTGAACTTTAAGAAACGATAGCTTAGGTTTCTTGCCAAACCACAGTTCATACGGTGTCGTCTCAACGGATTTAGATGGTGCCCTATTTAACGTGAATGCAGCTGTCTCTAATGCATAACCCACAAACGATAGTGGTAAATCGGTAAGAGACATCATAGATCGCACCATATATGATAAAGTACGGTTACGACATTTAGACCCACCATTACGCCGTGGTGCTCCAGGTGGTGTGAGTTGTGAAACTATTCCACATTGTTTCAAATGAAGGCCAAACTCGTAACTCAAATATTCGCCTCCGCGATTGGATAGTAGAAACTTTATTTTCTTGTTACGATGATTTTCCACTTCACTCTGAAATTCTTTGAACTTTTCAGGTGTATTAGACTTGTGTTTCATTAAGTAGATATACCCATATCTGCTCAAATCATATGTGAAGGTCAAAAAATAACGATACCCGCCACGAGCGTCAACACTCATCGGACAGCTTACATCGGTATGTATTATTTCCAATAAGTCAGTGGCTCACTCCATTGTTCCGTAGAACTGAGTCTTAGTCATCCTGCCCATGAGGCATGGTTCGCAAGCATCAAATGATTCATAATCAAGTGATTCCAAAAGTCAATCTGCATGGAGTTTCTTCATGCGCTTTACACCAATATGACCTAAACGGCAGTGCCACAAATATGTTGCATTATCATTATCAACTTTGCATCTTTTGGCATCAATATTATGAATATGTGTATCACCACGATCGAGATTCAACAAAAATAGACCACTCTTCAAGGGTGCATGACCATAAAAGATATTACTCATATAAATAGAACAACCATTATTCTCCGATTAAAATGAATAACCGTCTTGCATCGAACAAGATCCAGATATAATGTTCATGCTTAACGCTGGCACCAAATAACAATTATTCAGGTCTAAAACTAATCCCGAAGGTAGATGTAGAGGTAGCGTGCCGACGGCCATCGCATTGACCTTGGAACCATTCTCGACGCACATCGTCACCTCGTCCTTAGCCAATCTTCGTTTAATCCATAGCCCCTATTTTGAGTTGCAAATGTGAGCAACGGAACCAGTATCAAATACCCAGGCGCTACTACGAGCATTAGTAAGGTACACATCAATAACATGTATATCAAACATACCTTTGTTCACTTTGCCATCCTTCTTATCGGCCAAATACTTGGGGCAGTTCCGCTTCCAGTGACCAGTCCCTTTGCAGTAGAAGCACTCAGTTTCAGGCTTGGGTCCAGACTTGGGCTTCTTCCCGGGAGTGACAACTTTCTTGCCATTCTTCTTGAAGTTCCCCTTCTTTCCCTTGCCCTTTTTCTTGAAACTAGTGGTCTTGTTAACCATCAACACTTGATGCTCTTTCTTGATTTCTACCTCCGCGGCTTTGAGCATAGCGAAGAGCTCGGGAATTGTCTTATCCACCCCTTGCATATTATAGTTCATCACGAAGCCTTTGTAGCTTGGTGGCAGTGATTGAAGAACTTTGTCAATAACACTATCATCTGGAAGATTAACTCCCAACTGAGTCAAGTGGTTATGGTACCCAGACATTCTGAGTATGTGTTCACTGACAGAACTATTCTCCTCCATCTTGCAGCTATAGAACTTGTTGGAGACTTCATATCTCTCAACTCGGGTATTTGCTTGAAATATTAACTTCAATTCCTGGAACATCTCATATGGTCCATGACCTTTAAAACATCTTTGAAGTCCCAATTCTAAGCTGTAAAGCATGGCACACTGAACTATAGAGTAGTCATCAGACCGCATCTACTAGACGTTCAAAGCGTCTACATTAGCGGGAGGGGGTGTCGGTGTCAAAACCGGCGGATCTCGGGTAGGGGGTCCCGAACTGTGCGTCTAGGCGGATGGTAACAGGAGGCGGGGGACACGATGTTTACCCAGGTTCGGGCCCTCTTGATGGAGGTAATACCCTACGTCCTGCTTGATTGTTCTTGATAATATGAGTAGTACAAGAGTTGATCTACCACGAGATCGAAGAGACTAAACCCTAGAAGCTAGCCTATGGTATGATTGTGTGTCCTCTCTACGGACTAAACCCTCCTGTTTATATAGACACCGGAGGGGGCTAGGGTTACACAGAGTCGGTTACAAGGAAGGAGATCTACATATCCGAATTGCCAAGCTTGCCTTCCACGCCAAGGAGAGTCCCATCCGGACACGGGACGAAGTCTTCAATCGTGTACCTTCATAGTCCGACAGTCCGGCCAAAGGATATAGTCCGGCAGTCCGGATACCCCCTAATCCAGGACTCCCTCAGTAGCCCCTGAACCAGGCTTCAATGACGACGAGTCCGGCGCGCAGATTGTCTTCTGCATTGCAAGGCGGGTTCTTCTTCAAACTCTGAGTACCTGTTAAATAGTGTCCGGTTTCTCGTAAATGTTGCGCTTCTTGGCTTCTGCATTCAATAATGGCCATCTTCCACGTGTCAAGCGAATGTGAGGAGCCAGGGTGTTTTTGCATTTACCACCCCATCTATGTGAATGAACTGTCTATTAAAGAGACGAGGATCCTCAGATCCAAACCACACCATCCTCCCTCAGCGAGCATTCATCGGAGCGCGCCCGAAAAAATCTATCCCAACATGGCCGGCCAGCGCAGCTCCTCCTCTCGCTCCCGCAGCCCCAAGCCCGGAGACTGGGAGAAGTGTTCCGTCCCGCACATCCAATTAGTGAAGCTACAAACCCAGGGATTCCTCCCTCCAGTGTATATGGTCCCGGCTCGAGCCGGGCTCGCCACCTATAATGGCGGGGAGCAAGCGGAGAGCTCTCCCAACCCCTCTAAGGGAGAGCGGGTATGACTTGTCCCTTATTTGTTTAGGGGACTCGGATTTCCAATCCATCCATTTCTTCGAGGGCTCCTGGAGTTCTACGGCCTCCAGTTGCACAACCTCACCCCTGCCTCCATCCTGCACATCGCTGGTTACGTAGCCCTTTGCGAGCTGTTTCTGGGTTGCGAAGCTCATTTCTCGCTGTGGAAGAAGTTGTTCTGCCTTGTGCCCCGTACACAGAGGGGATCAATATCTCAAGTGGGTGGAGCCGAAGTATGGCGCATCGCCGAGACCGAATACCTATACGGTACCGCGAAGGAGACGTCTGAGGACTGGCCTTCGGAGTGGTTTTATATGGAGGATGTTCCTCTCCCGGATCCTATCCGGATTGGTCTTCCTGAGTTCAACAACGCCCGTTTGAAGAAACGCCTAAGCTGGCGCCCATGGAGCCCACAGGAGGAAGATGATAGAGACGTATTTTATCTGATGGTCCGGATAAAGTTGCTGGCCAAATCAGGACTGACCATAATCGAGGTTATGGCAATATGCATTATGCGGGGGGTGCAGCCACTTCAATATCGAGGCCACCCCATGTGGCACTTCAACGGGGAAGATGATGCCACTCGTTGCGGGCGCAACGGACCGGACTCAGTTGCTGCTCTAGCAAAAATTCTATCTGATCTGTATAAGGGGGAAGAAGAGGAGTTCCTCCGCATCAAGCCACAGGATGGATTCTCCATGAACAACCCTCGAAGCTGGGTGAGCTTCCGCTCTTTTTACTTCCATCCTACCCTTGTTTTCGTGATAAATATTTACCTTGCCGTTTCATCGCAGGAACTACGTAAGGCAGTAGGGGAGATCAATAGCCCACCTCCACGACCAGAGGATCCTGAGCGGGTCCTCGACCCCGGCCTGAAAGAGGATCCGGACATATTCATGGAGCTGATTGATAGGATTTTCTATCAACTAAGCTGTGATGACGCCATGGTGGCCATTATAACCGACTACCCTGGGCTACTCCCGGCCTCGCAGGTAAATGAGACCGGAGTCCCAACCTTTGAAAATGATTTCCTTTTATGCACTTCACCTACCGTATACAAACGATGTTTTATAGGGAAGGCCCTCGGGACGCCATGCCGAGCCCGCGGCGACTCGCCAACAAGAGGTTTCAAAGCCAGACAGGCTAAAAAGGAAGGCGGTCCGGACGGAGACGCCGGCGCAGAGGTATGATGCAACACCTCACTCTGTGGTTGTCGTCTTTAAAAACATAATAACACCCGTGTTTCCTAGAAGGAAGAACACTCGCCGGACAATATCTGGAGACGTCACCGATCACGCCTCTACCAGTCGGGCTCCAGGGCCGGACACAGAGGCGGAAGCTAACACGAGGTACACGCCAGATGCTCCTTCTACAAAGGATGCGGATAAGATATCTGCTACGAATTCCGAAGTGGAGAGCGCCATGAATCACAGGCGTCGCCGAGCCGTACTCCGTGATGCTTGTTTCTCCCGAGAGGCGTTTGATGCATTCAACTCGGGAGATGCGTACATCCGTGCTGCTCAAAATGGTCTAGCCAGAGCCACGGACCAGTATGTAAAGGATGTACGGGTAAGAAAATTTGATGAGTATATATATCAGTAGCCCTTGAGACTTGAAACAGTTGGCACAACTAATTTAAGGATCATTTATTGTGCAGGTTCTTACAGAGAAGAATACTCGACTGTCACAGGAGCTGGAGGAATGCAAGACCCAACTTCAAGCCGCCGTTGCCACATTGAAGGAACCTGAAAATCCCTAGCTGGTAACATTTGTTTCAAAGAATGATAGGTACCATATAGTGTGCGGCATGGCTGCAGATCTAACAATAGATATTGCAGATGACTCCGGAGAGAATCCGGAGGACCAGCATGTCGTACGACAGCTAAAGGCTGGCGATCGCATGCTGACTAAGGTCATGCGGGAGAAAAATAATCTCCAAGACGCAAATACCAAGCTGAGCGTGGAACTGAAAGATGTTCGAGCCCAGCATGCGGACTCCGTGAAGGAGAATAAGCGACTTCGACGTGGCATTTTCAGTAAGTGCTTGAACAAACCCTTAAAAGAGTGCGGCGGAGAAGCCGGCTAACAGAGTTATGTCTGCAGGTATGCTGACGGGTCGTCCCGCAGAGGAGATGCCCGGGTCTGCGGGTGATCTTCTACCCGAGCTCTCACAACTGCACGAACAAGTTTGGCAGGTGATGCAAGGTATTGCCCAGGCCTTGTGGCCATCCGTCCCCCTACCAGCAGGCATTGTAGAGCTTGCGGAGAATCTCAAGGGAGCATGGCGGCGCTTCCGATTATGGAAGATATCGGCCTGCCGTCAAGGTGCCAGGGAAGCCTGGGCCATGGTGAAGACGTGGTATACCAAGGCTGACCCAAACCACATGGCCGAGGTCGGACCTGTGGGGCCCGATGGGAAAGAGATCCCCGTTAGCTTAGTGTATGGGCAAGTAGAATTAGCCGCAAAGTATTCCCAACAAGATTGTAGGCTAGATAGCCTATTGGATGGTATAGAAGAGGAATTTAGTCAGTCTACATGACTATGTAATTAAAGTGACATGTATAATGCCTTCTAGCCGGATTGTAAATCATTTGTCATGGCGGACCTTTTCGCTTCAACCTCGGGACCCGATAGTCCGGAGTGTATCCGAATACCCGCTCAGTTATATAAGAACCGGGGTATGCGTGGAAACCAGGCGTAGGGGTCATTAGTGCTTGAACAGACAAGTACCCAACTAGTTATGTTATATTACATGGGTAGTAAGAAACATCTTCCAGGGAGAATAGTTCCGTTAAGGGTTCCTTTCCCTGGGTACGCATGCCCTAAAGTGCATGTCCGGACTGCGAGAGGAGACGCAGGCAAAAACATCTGGGGGCACATATGGAAAATAAATAAAAATCATCTTTTGTTCACCGACCGAATATTCCCTTAAGAACGCTAGCTTTCGGCTTCACCCAGTCTGAGGTACACATCCGGCTGACCCGGCAGTAACAATCGCAGAGGTGCTCCCCTTATGCCCTAGCCGAATTAACGGGAACGTAGGGCATAAATACAAGAGCCAGGCAACCCAGCTTGGCCAAAACTTAAGTCATATCGATGCATATAATGGCGAAGAAAAGGTACATGCGGAAGAATAACACATGTGCGGGGCATGAAGCCCAGATAAATAATTAAGCTTCTGTGTAAGAAGCCCCCAGGTATAATGAGCGCGGTTAGCGCGTCAATAGTGTGCAAGCAAGGCACAAGTTGGCCCTTGAAGGCCTTGAGAAAGAATAAAAGAAAGAAAGAGAAAAAAGACAGATAATGTATATGCAAAAAATGGACAGAGGAAGGAGACGAACATAGAGTCCGGCACTAGGCGTAGAATCTTCGGAGCCTGGCTGCGTTCCATGGGTTCGGCTCAAGTCGATTATTCGATGCATCCCGCAGACGGTACGCTCCACCGGTCAGAACTTGGTCAATAATGAAGGGACCTTCCCATTTGGGCTCGAGCTTGGTCTTTTTCTTCTCCGGCAGGCGTAGAACTAGCTCGCCAACGTTATAAGTTTTGGCCCGTACTTCTCTGCTTTGGTATCTGCGAGCCTGTTGCTGATAGAATGCGGAACGGGCTTTTGCCACGTCGCGCTCCTCCTCCAGGGTGTCCAGACTGTCCTGCCGATCGAGCTCGGCTTCTCTTTCTTCGTACATGCGCACTCGAGGTGAGTCATGAATTATGTCGCAGGGCAGAACCGCCTCTGCGCCGTACACCATAAAGAAGGGTGTGTATCCGGTAGTACGATTCGGCGTGGTCCGCAGCCCCCAGAGTACGGAGTCGAGCTCCTCTACCCAGTGCGTGTTAGACTCCTTTAAGGACCGCACTAATCTGGGTTTGATGCCGCTCATGATAAGACCATTTGCTCGCTCAACTTGGCCGTTAGTTTGTGGGTGATAGACAGAGGCATAATCGAGCTTAATGCCCATGTTGCTGCACCAGAGTTTTACCTCGTCGGCCGTGAAGTTCGTGCCGTTGTCAGTGATGATGCTGTGGGGGACGCCATAACGGTGTACAACCCCGGATATGAAGTCTATCACCGGTCCGGATTCGGCCGTTTTAACAGGTTTGGCTTCTATCCATTTGGTGAATTTATCCACCATGACCAGTAAGTATTTTTTCTTATGGGTTCCCCCTTTAAGGGGTCCAACCATGTCAAGCCCCCAGACCGCGAAGGGCCAGGTAATGGGGATTGTTTGGAGGGCGGTGGGTGGCATGTGGCTTTGGTTTGCAAAAAGCTGGCAACCGACGCAGCGTTGGACCAAGTCCTGTGCATCTACCCGGGCCGTCGGCCAATAAAAACCTGTACGGAAGGCCTTGCTTACAAGGGCCCGGGCTGCGGCGTGGTGGCCGCCGAGTCCGGCGTGAAATTCTGCCAAAAGCTTCCGCCCTTCCTCTTCGGAGATGCACCTTTGAAGGACTCCGGTAGTGCTTTTTTTATACAGCTCTCCCTCGTGGACCCTGTAGGCTTTAGATCGCCGCACTATGCAGCGTGCCTCATTTTGGTCCTCGGGAAGTTCCTGCCTAGTTAGGTAGGCCAGGAATGGTTCTGTCCACGGGGCGATGATGGCCATTATTACGTGGGCTGAAGGTGTTATTTCGGTGGCAGAGCCTCCGATTATGTCAGAGTGTTCGGTATCGGGCATTTTGGACGGGTCCGGACTATTGTTACCGGTGTCCCCTTCCCATACCACGGATGGCTTAAACAACCTCTCCAAAAAGATGTTGGGGGGGACCGCATCGCGTTTTGCGCTGATGCGGGCGAGGATATCCGCCGCCTGATTGTTTTCCCGAGCCACATGGTGAAATTCGAGCCCCTCGAACCGAGCTGACATCTTTAGGACGGCGTTGCGATAGGCCGCCATCTTCGGATCCTTGGCATCGAAGTCTCCATTTATTTGGGATATTGCGAGGTTCGAATCCCCACGCACCTCCAGGCGTTGAATGCCCATGGAAACTGCCATCCGAAGACCATGTAACAGGGCTTCGTATTCGGCTGCATTGTTGGAGTCTGTATACAGTATCTGTAGTACGTATTGAACTGTATCTCCGGTTGGGGACGTCAGGACGATGCCAGCCCCCAGACCAGCCAGCATTTTGGAGCCGTCGAAGTGCATGATCCAATTGGAGTATGCGTCGTACTCTTTAGGGAGTTCGGCTTCCGTCCATTCGGCGACAAAGTCGGCCAATACTTGCGATTTAATGGCTCGCCGGGGTTTGTATGTTATGTCGAACGGGAGGAGCTCAATGGCCCATTTGGCAATCCGGCCCGTGGCATCGCGGTTGTTTATAATATCATTAAGTGGCACTTCCGAGGCTACTGTAATTGAACACTCTTGAAAGTAGTGTCGCAGCTTCCGGGATGCCATGAATACCGCATAGGCTATCTTTTGATAATGTGGGTACCGTGATTTGCATGGAGTGAGGACAGTGGATACATAATATACCGGCTTTTGAAGGGGGAATTTATGTCCGTCCGTTTCTCGTTCGACGACGAGCACTGCGCTTACAACCTGATGAGTTGCCGCAATGTACAACAGCATTGGTTCGCCGATGTTTGGCGCGGCCAGGATTGGGTTGGTTGCCAGTATGGCTTTTATTTCTTCCAATCCGGCTGTGGCAGCGTCCGTCCACTCGAAGTGTTCGGTGCGCCGAAGGAGGCGATAAAGGGGTAATGCCTTTTCTCCTAAGCGGGAGATAAAGCGGCTTAGAGCCGCCACACATCCGGTTAATTTCTGGATTTGTTTGAGGTCCGTTGGGATAGCCAACTGTGACAGAGCTCGGATTTTGGCCGGATTTGCTTCAATTCCTCTACTGGAGACAATGAAACCCAGGAGCTTTCCGGCTGGTACACCGAAAACGCATTTTTCCGGATTGAGCTTGATGTCGTATGTTCGGAGGTTGTCGAATGTGAGCCTCAAGTCGTCTATTAGAGAGTCGACGTGTTTGGTTTTGACGACCACATCATCTACGTATGCCTCTACTGTTTTGCCGATCTGTTTCTCCAGACATGTCTGAATCATGCGCTGATATGTTGCGCCGGCGTTTTTGAGCCCAAAAGGCATTGTGTTGAAACAGAAGGGGCCGTATGGTGTGATAAATGCCGTTGCGGCTTGGTCGGACTCCGCCATCTTGATTTGGTGGTAGCCGGAGTATGCGTCGAGGAAACACAATGAATCGTGTCCTGCGGTAGCATCGATAATTTGATCGATGCGGGGGAGGGGGAAGGGATCCTTTGGGCAAGCCTTGTTGAGGTCCTTGAAATCGACACATAGGCGCCAGGATTTGTCCTTCTTTGGTACCATCACCAGGTTTGCTAGCCAGTCCGGGTGTTTTATTTCTCTAATGAATCCGGCCTCCAATAACTTGGCTAGTTCCTCTCCCATAGCTTGTCTCTTAGGTTCAGAGAAACGCCGAAGAGTCTGCTTGACCGGCTTGAATCCCTTTAGAATATTAAGGCTGTGCTCGGCCAGCCTGCGTGGGATTCCTGGCATGTCTGAGGGGTGCCAGGCGAATATGTCCCAATTCTCGCGCAGGAACTCTCGTAGTGCGGCGTCCACGGCGGGGTTTAACTGTGCCCCGATGGAGGCTGTTTTTGTAGGGTCCGTTGGGTGGACTTGGAATTTGACTATTTCATCCGCTGGTTTAAAAGAGGTGGACTTGGATCTCTTGTCAAGTATCACGTCGTCCCTGTCCACTGTGGAGCGTAGCGCAGTTAATTCCTCGGCCGAAAGGGCTTCGGATAATGCCTCGAGGGCCAATGCGGCTGTTTTGTTTTCGGCGCGGAGTGTTGTGTCCGGATCACTAGCGAGAGTGATGATTCCGTTGGGCCCGGGCATTTTGAGCTTCATGTACCCGTAATGGGGTATGGCTTGGAAGATCGTGAACGCCTCCCGCCCTAAAAGGGCGTGGTATCCGCTACTGAACGGGGCCACTTGGAATGTAATTTCTTCGGACCTATAGTTCTCCGGCGTGCCGAATACCACATCTAGTGTGATTTTCCCAGCACAGCGTGCTTCCCGACTGGGGATGATTCCTCTGAAGGTTGTGCTGCTTTGCTCAATGCGGTTCCAGTCTATTTCCATTTTTTGAAGAGTTTCCTCATAGATGAGGTTTAATCCACTGCCGCCGTCCATGAGTACTTTGGTGAGTCGAAAGCCGTCCACAATTGGACTGAGGACCAGTGCAGCTGGTGCTCGGGCTGTTCGGAATTTAGGTTCGTCACTGGCATTGAAGGTAATAGCCGTGTCACTCCATGGATTTATTGCTGCCACGTGGCAGATTTCGGCAAGGCTGCGGAGTGTTCGCTTGCGCCTATTATTTGATGCGAAGGTTTCAAAGACTGTTAATACCGTATTGTTATCCCCGGGATGGTGCTCTGTGGCATCTGGGATGAGAAGATCCTCACCACTTTTGGCCACCTGCCGGAGTACCCAACATGCTCTAAGGCTGTGTGTTGGTATGGTATCCGCTGTACTATGAATTTTGCAGGGTCCGTTGAGCCATCCCTCCAATACGGTTCCACGCCCTGTAGAGGGTTTTTGCTTCTTTGTAATTAACTCGGGTGTCTTATGATAGTGCACCCTTTTACTTCGGACTGGGTGTATATTTGGAGCCGGATTATCCCAAAATTTCGTTTCGGTTTTCCAGGCGCTTTCCATCGCACAGTACTTTCGTACTATGGACGCCAAGTCAGCGAAGCGTGATATGTCACGGCGACTTATGGCGTTAAGGATTCCCTTGTCCGTGCAATTATTGCGGAAAAATGAGACTGCGTCTTCCTCGCGACAGTCCTTAACCTTGTTCATCACAAGGAGGAATCTGGCCCAATAATGATGTACTGTTTCCTGGGGCGCTTGCCTGATGTGGGAAAGATCGTTTATGTTTGGGTGGGTGGGTGGATTTGAGTCCGAACCCTTACCCGATCTGAGACCCAGGGGCCGAGGAGTTTCCAATCTTGGAAGTTCGGGTTCCGGGATGTTGCCCGATAAGTCTGGCCCGCCGCCTGACTCTAGGTTCAGGGCTTGGGTGATGTCCTCCCGTAAACGGGTATCCGGCTCGGAGAGCTCAGGAATCCGGACATAGTTAGTCCTCAAGATAGAGGAAGAATCGCCGCATTGTTCCTCCACCACCGCAATATGATGGGTGACCGGTGGAGAGTTAATCTCCCTTTGATCGGGTTTAAGCCCAATCCGATCATAGTCCGTAGCGACTCCCAAGGCGGCGATGCGATCCAAGAGCTCGTTTAGGGATGAGAGCTCCATTGGATCCATCTGCTCGGCAAATTCCGAGCCGACGTGGAGGCTGTTTTCGATGACCCGAGAAGTCATCGTCGGTGCAGCAGCCGAACGGGCGGTCATGATGAAACTGCCTAGCCGGAGAGTTTGGCCGACAGCCAGGGCTCCCCCGGCGGTAATGTTGTTTTTAACAACGAGACGAGGCATCCTTACTTACGGTGACGGCACAGTGGAACTCTCAATGAAAGCACCAATGTCGGTGTCAAAACCGGCGGATCTCGGGTAGGGGGTCCCGAACTGTGCGTCTAGGCGGATGGTAATAGGAGGCGGGGGACACGATGTTTACCCAGGTTCGGGCCCTCTTGATGGAGGTAATACCCTACGTCCTACTTGATTGTTCTTGATAATATGAGTAGTACAAGAGTTGATCTACCACGAGATCGAAGAGGCTAAACCCTAGAAGCTAGCCTATGGTATGATTGTGTGTCCTCTCTACGGACTAAACCCTCCGGTTTATATAGACACCGGAGGGGGCTAGGGTTACACAGAGTCGGTTACAAGGAAGGAGATCTACATATCCGAATTTCCAAACTTGCCTTCCACGCCAAGGAGAGTCCCATCCGGACACGGGACGAAGTCTTCAATATTGTATCTTCATAGTCCGACAGCCTGGCCAAAGGATATAGTCTGGCTGTCCGGATACCCCCTAATCCAGGACTCCCTCAGGGGGCTTGTCACCTAGCGGTGCATCAAGGACATAATTGTTCTGTGCAGCAATGAGGATAATCCTCAAATTATGGACACAGTCTGTGTAGTTGCTACCATCATCTTTCAACTTAGCTTTCTCTAGGAATGCATTAAAATTCAACAGAACGGTAGCACGGGCCATTGATCTACAAACATAGATATGCAAAAACTATTAGGACTAAGTTCATGATAAATTAAGTTCAATTAATCATATTACTTAAGAACTCCCACTTAGATAGACATCCCTCGTGTCATCTAAATGATCACGTGATCCATATCAACTAAACCATGTCCGATCATCACGTGAGATGGAGTAGTTTTCAGCGGTGAACATCTCTATGTTGATCATATCTACTATATGATTCATGTTCGACCTTTTAGTCTCTAGTGCTCCGAGGCCATGTTTGTGTTGGGGAACGTAGTAATTTCAAAAAAATTCTTACACACACACAGGATCATGGTGATGCGTAGCAATGAGAGGGGAGAGTGTGTCCACATACCCTCGTAGACCGAATGCGGAAGCGTTAGCACAACGCGATTGATGTAGTCATACGTCTTCACGATCCGACCGATCCAAGTACCGAACGCACGACACCTCCAAGTTCTGCACACGTTCAACTCGATGACGTCCCACGAGCTCCGATCCAGCAAAGCTTCACAGGAGAGTTTTGTCAGCACGACGGTGTGGTGACGGTGATGATGATGCTACCGACGCAGGGCTTCGCCTAAGCACTGCTACGATATGACCGAGGTGGATTGTGGTGGAGGGGGCACCGCACACGGCTAAGAGATCAATGATCAAATTTTGTATCTCTGGGGTGCCCCTGCCCTGTATATAAAGGAACAAGGGGGAGGAGGCAGTTGTCCAGGGAGAGGCGCACCAAGAGGGGGAGTCCTACTCCCACTAGGAGTAGGACTCCTCCTTTTCCTAGTAGGAGTAGGAGAGGGGGGAGGAAAGGGAGAGGAGGAGAAGGAAAGAGGGGGCCGGCCCCCCTTGCCCTAAACCAATTCAGTTTGGGCCTTGGGGGCGCGCCCCACACTCCCCTTGCTGCCCTCTATTTCCACTAAGGCCTATGTAGGCCCATTAAGCCCCCCGGGGGGTTCCGGTAACCCCCCAGTACTCCGGTATATGTCTGAAACCTTCTGGAACCTTTCCGGTGTCCGAACATAGTCGTCCAATATATCAATCTTTACGTCTCGACCATTTCGAGACTCCTCGTCATGTCCATGATCATATCTGGGACTCCGAACTACCTTCGGTACATCAAAGCACAAAAACTCATAATATTGATTGTCGTTGAACTTTAAGTGTGTGGACCCTACGGGTTCGAGAACTATGTAGACATGACCAAGACACGTCTCCGATCAATAACTAATAGTGGAACCTAGATGCTCATATTGGCTCCCACATATTCTACGAAGATCTTTATCGGTCAAACCGCATAACAACATACGTTGTTCCCTTTGTCATCGGTATGTTACTTTCCCGAGATTTGATCGTCGGTATCTCAATACCTAGTTCAATCTCGTAACCGGCAAGTCTCTTTACTCGTTCTGTAATACATCATCCCGCAACTAACTCATTAGTTACAATGCTTGCAAGGCTTATAGTGATGTGCATTACAGAGTGGGCCCAGAGATATCTCTCTGGCAATTGGAGTGACAAATCCTAATCTTGAAGTACGCCAACTCAACAAGTACCTTCGGAGACACCTGTATAGCACCTTTATAATCACCCAGTTACATTGTGACGTTTGGTAGCACACAAAGTGTTCCTCCGATAAACGGGAGTTGCATAATCTCATAGTCATAGGAACAGGTATAAGTCATGAAGAAAGCAATAGCAACATACTAAACGATCAAGTGCTAAGCTAACGGAATGGGTCAAGTCAATCACATCATTCTCCTAATGATGCGATCCCATTAATCAAATGACAACTCATGTCTTTGGCTAGGAAACATAACCATCTTTGATCAACGAGCTAGTCAAGTAGAGGCATACTAGTGACACTCTGTTTTTTTATGTATTCACACATGTATCATGTTTCAGGTTAATACAATTCTAGCATGAATAATAAACATTTATCATGATATAAGGAAATAAATAATATCTTTATTATTGCCTCTAGCGCATATTTCCTTCAGTCTCCCACTTGCACTAGAGTCAATAATCTAGATTACACAGTAATCATTCTAACACCCATGGAGCCTTGGTGTTGATCATGTTTTTCTCGTGGAAGAGGCTTAGTCACCGGGTCTGCAACATTCAGATCTGTATGTATCTTGCAAATCTCTATGTCTCCGACCTGGACTTGATCCCGGATGGAGTTGAAGCGTCTCTTGATGTGCTTGGTTCTTTTGTGAAATCTGGATTCCTTTGCCAAGGCAATTGCACCAATATTGTCACAAAAGATTTTCATCGGACCCGATGCACCAGGTATGACACCTAGATCGGATATGAACTCCTTCATCCAGACTCCTTCGTTTGCTGCTTCCGAAGCAGCAATGTACTCCACTTCACATGTAGATCCCACCATGATGCTCTATTTCGAACTGCTCCAACTGACAGCTCCACCGTTCAATATAAACACGTATCCGGTTTGCGATTTAGAATCGTCCGGACCAGTGTCAAAGCTTGCATCAACGTAACTATTTATGATGAGCTCTTTGTCACCTCCATAAACGAGAAACATATCCTTAGTCCTTTTCAGGTACTTCAGGATGTTCTTGACCGCTGTCCAGTGGTCCACTCTGATACGTCTGCAATGTATCTATAATTTTTTATTGTTCCATGCTATTATATTATCAACCTTGGATGTTTTATATGCATTTATATGCTATTTTATATGATTTTTGGGACTAACCTATTAATCTCGAGTCCAGTGCCAGTTTCTGTTTTTTCCTTGTTTTAGAGTATCGCAGAAAAGGAAAATCAAACGGAGTCCAATTGACCTGAAACTTCAAGGTACTTATTTTTGGACCAGAAGAAGCCCATGGAGTATCGGAGATGGACCAGGAGAGTCCCAGGCTGCCCACGAGGGTGGGGGCCGCGCCCACCCCCCTGGGCGTGCGCCCCTACCTCGTGGATAGCCTGGAGGTCCACCAACGTACTTCTTCCTCCCATATATACCCATATACCCTAAAAACTTCAAGGAGCACAATAGATCAGGAGTTCCGCCGCCAGAAGCCTCCGTAGCCACCGAAAACCAATCTAGACCCGTTCGGGCACCCTGCCGGAGGGGAAATCCCTCTACGGTGGCCATCTTCATCATCCCGGTGCTCTCCATGACGAGGAGGGAGTAGTTCTCCCTCGGGCTGAGGGTATGTACCAATAGCTATGTGTTTGATCTCTCTCTCTCTCTCGTGTTCTTTAGGTGGTACGATCTTGATGTATCGTGAGCTTTGCTATTATAGTTGGATCTTATGATGTTTCTCCCCCTCTACTCTCTTGTAATGGATTGAGTTTTCCCTTTGAAGTTATCTTATCGGATTGAGTCTTTAAGGATTTGAGAACACTTGATGTATGTCTTGCGTGGGATACCCGTGGTGACAATGGGGTATTCTATTGATCCACTTGATGTATGTTTTGGTGATCAACTTGCGGGTTCCGCCCATGAACCTATGCATAGGGGTTGGCACACATTGTTGTATTGACTCTCTGGTAGAAACTTTGGGGCACTCTTTGAGGTTCTATGTGTTGGTTGAATGGATGAATCTGAGATTGTGTGATGCATATCGTATAATCATACCCACGGATACTTGAGGTGACATTGGAGTATCTAGGTGACATTAGGGTTTTGGTTGATTTGTGTCTTAAGGTGTTATTCTAGTACGAACTCTAGGGCTGTTTGTGACACTTATAGGAATAGCCGAACGGATTGATTGGAAAGAATAACTTTGAGGTAGTTTCGTACCCTACCATAATCTCTTCGTTTGTTCTCCGCTATTATTGACTTTGGAGTGACTCTTTGTTGCATGTTGAGGGATAGTTATGTGATCCAATTATGTTATTATTTTTTAGAGAACTTGCACTAGTGAAAGTATGAACCCTAGGCCTTGTTTCAACGCATTGCAATACCGTTTGTGCTCACTTTTATTATTAGTTACCTTGCTGTTTTTATATTTTCAGATTACAAAAACATTTATCTACCATCCATATACCACTTGTATCACCATCTCTTCGCCGAACTGGTGCACCTATACAATTTACCATTGTATTAGGTGTGTTGGGGACACAAGAAACTCTTTGTTATTTGGTTGCAGGGTTGCTTGAGAGAGACCATCTTCATCCTACGCCTCCCACGGATCGATAGACCTTAGGTCATCCACTTGAGGGAAATTTGCTACCGTCCTACAAACATCTGCACTTGGAGGCCCAACAACGTCTACGAGAAGAAGGTTGTGTAGTAGACATCAAGCTCTTTTCTGGCGCCGTTGCCTGGGAGGTGAGTGCTTGAAGGTATATCTTTAGCTCTTGCAATCGAATCTTTTTGTTTCTTGTTTTAGCACTAGTTTAGTTTATAAAAGAAAACTACAAAAAAATATGGAATTGAGCTTGCCTCATACGCTTCATCTTTTGAATATCTTTCGTGAGTATGATGAAAAGGAAAATTGTGCCAAAGTGTTAGAAGAAGAATGCATTAAAATGTTTGGCACTAAATATTTGAATGATGAGCATGATTGCAATGTTGTTAGTATGAATGCCTTGAAGATCCATGATGCTAATGATATGCAAAGCCACAAGCTTGGGGAAGCTATGTTTGATGAAGATGATATTATTTGTCCCCCAAGTTTTGATGAGAAATTTTATTATGATGAAAGCATGCCTCCTATTTATGATGATTATATTGATGAAAGTGGATTTGGAGAGGTCATGACTTTATTTTGTGATGAATCCACTATTCCGGAAGAGGTTCCAATTGATTATGAGAACAAAGTTGCTATCTATGATGATTATTGTGATGACTTGTATGCTATAAAGAATAATTATATCCATGAAACTTGTTGTCATGATTTTAGTTTTCAATTGTATTATGCCTCACATGATAATTATTTTGTTGAGTTTGCTCCCACTATTATTCATGAGAAGAATTTTGCTTGTGTGGAGAGTAATAAAATTTCTATGCTTGTAGATCATGAAAAGAATGCTCTAGGTGCTGGTTATATTGTTGAATTCATTCATGATGCTACTGAAAATTATTATGAGGGAGGAATATATACTTGTAGGAATTGCAATAATATCAAGTTTCCTCCCTATGTGCTTAAAGTTTCAAAGTTATGCTTGCTTTGCCTTCCTATGCTAGTTGATTATCGTCCCCATAAATTGTTTGCTCACAAAATCCCTATGCATAGGAAGTGGGTTATAATTAAATGTTTTAGTCATATTCTTCATGATGCTCTCTTTATATTTCAATTCTTATTTTTTATGTGAGCATCATTGAAATCATCATGCCTAGCTAGGGGCGTTAAACGTTAGCGCTTGTTGGGAGGCAACCCAACTCTATTTTTGTTCTTTGCTTTTTGCTCCTGTTTTGTAATAAATAATTTATCTATCCTCTGTTATTATTGAGTTTTTATGTTTTAGTTAGTGTTTGTGCCAAGTAGAACCGTTGGGAAGACTTGGGGAAAGTCTTGTTGATCTTGCTGTAAAAAACAGAAACTTTAGCGCACACGAGAATTGCTGCCAATTTTTATTGGAGAGTGATATTTAGTTAATTATTTTTGCATGTGATTAATAGATAAAATCCTCACGTCCAGAAATTTATTTTAGAATTTTTGGGGTTCCAGAAGTCTGCGTTAGTTACAGATTACTACAGACTGTTCTGTTTTTGACAGATTCTGTTTTTCGTGTGTTGTTTGCTTATTTTGATGAATCTATGGCTAGTAAAATAGTTTATAAACCATAGATAAGTTGGAATACAGTAGGTTTAACACCAATATAAATAATTAATGATTTCATTACAGTACCTTGAAGTGGTGTTTTCTTTTCTTTTGCTAACGGAGCTTACGAGTTTTCTGTTAAGTTTTGTGTTGTGAAGTTTTCAAGTTTTGGGTAAAGATTCGATGGACTATGGAATAAGGAGTGGAAAGAGCCTAATCTTGGGGATTTCCAAGGCACCCCAAGGTAATATTCAAGGACAACCAAAATCCTAAGCTTGGGGATGCCCCGGAAGGCATCCCCTCTTTCGTCTTCGTTCATCGGTAACTTTACTTGGAGCTATATTTTTATTTACCACATGATATGTGTTTTGCTTGGAGCGTCATTTTATTTTATTTTGTTTTGCTTGCTGTTTGAATAAAGTATCAAGACCTGAAATTCTTAAATGTTAGAGAGTCTTCACATAGTTGCATAATTATTCGACTACTCATTGATCTTCACTTATATCTTTTGGAGTAGTTTGTCAGTTGCTCTAGTGCTTCACTTATATCTTTTTAGAGCACGGTGGTGGTTTTATTTTATAGAAATAGATGAACTCTCATGCATCACTTATATTATTTTGAGATTCCTAAACAGCATGGTAATTTGCTTTGGTTATGAATTTAGTCCTAATATGATGGGCATCCAAGTGGGATATAATAAAAACCTTCATATAAAGTGCATTGAATATTATGAGAAGTTTGATTCCTTATGATTGTTTTGAGATATGAAGATGGTGATATTAGAGTCATGCTAGTTGAGTAGTTGTGAATTTGAGAGATACTTGTGTTAAAGTTTGTGATTCCCGTAGCATGCACATATGGTGAACCGTTATGTGATGAAGTCAGAGCATGATTTATTTATTTATTGTCTTCCTTATGAGTGGCGGTCGGGGACGAGCGATGGTCTTTTCCTACCAATCTATCCCCCTAGGAGCATGCGCATAGTACTTTGTTTCGATATATAATAGATTTTTGCAATAAGTATGTGAGTTCTTTATGACTAATGTTGAGTCCATGGATTATACGCACTCTCACCCTTCCACCATTGCTAGCCTCTCTAGTACCACGCAACTTTCGCAAGTACCATATACCTTCCTCAAAACAGCCACCATACCTACCTATTATGGCATTTCCATAGCCATTCCGAGATATATTGCCATGCAACTTTCCACCGTTCCGTTTATTATGACACGCTCCATCATTGTCATACTGCTTTGCATGATCATGTAGTTGACATTGTATTTGTGGCAAAGCCACTATTCATAATTCTTTCATACATGTCACTCATGAGTCATTGCACATCCCGGTACACCGCCAGAGGCATTCATATAGAGTCCATATTAGAAATGCTACAGAGCTCCCACTCACTTTCTTGTAAATACAGGCTTCTTCAAAAGTCTGTATAAAACCATATGCTTTGATCACACTATCAAAACGTTTATTCCAACTCTGAGAGGCTTGCACCAGTCCATAAATGGATCGCTGGAGCTTGCACACTTTGTTAGCACCTTTTGGATCGATAAAACCTTCAGGTTGCATCATATACAACTCTTCTTCCAGAAATCCATTTACGAATGCAGTCTTTACATCCATTTGCCAAATTTCATAATCATAAAATGCGGCAATAGCTAACATGATTCGGACGGACTTAAGCATCGCTATGGGTGTCGGTGTCAAAACCGGCGGATCTCGGGTAGGGGGTCCCGAACTGTGCGTCTAAGGCGGATGGTAATAGGAAGCAAGGGACATGATGTTTTACCCAGGTTCGGGCCCTCTTGATGGAGGTAAAACCCTATGTCCTGCTTGATTTATTCTTGATGATATGAGTATTACAAGAGTAGATCTACCACGAGGTCGGAGAGGCTAAACCCTAGAAGCTAGCCTATGGTATGATCGTATGTTGTCCTACGGACTAAAACCCTCTGGTTTATATAGACACCGGAGAGGGTTAGGGTTATACAAGGTCGGTTACAAAGGAGGAGATATCCATATCCGTACTGCCTAGCTTGCCTTCCACTCCAAGTAGAGTCCCATCCGGACACGAGACAAAGTCATCAATCTTGTATCTTCATAGTCCCGCAGGCCGGCCAAAGGATATAGTCCGGCTGTCTGGAGACCCCCTAATCCAGGACTCCCTCAGTAGCCCCTGAACCAGGCTTCAATGACGATGAGTCCGGCGCGCAGTATTGTCTTCGGCATTGCAAGGCGGGTTCCTCCTCCGAATACACCATAGAAGAGTTTGAATGAAAGATAGTGTCCGACCCTGCAAAATAAATTCCACATACCATCGTAGAGAGAATAATATTTCCACAAATCTAATCTGCTGGCACATTTTGGCAACATGACATCATGCCATGGCTCGGCGTTTATTCGAACCGTTTTTCTTTAACCAGCCCCGCACATAATGCGAGGCGGTTTCTTGACACGTCTTGTCGAAGCAGAGATCATGTCCCCCTTATTGCGGGATTCTCATCAATACGGGTGTAGGTGTCAAAACCGGCGGATCTCGGGTAGGGGGTCCCGAACTGTGCGTCTAGGTCGGATGGTAACAGGAGATAGGCGACACTTTGTTTTACCCAGGTTCGGGCCCTCTCGATGGAGGTAAAACCCTACTCCTGCTTGATTAATATTGAAGATATGGGTAGTACAAGAGTAGATCTACCACGAGATCAAGGAGGCTGAACCCTAGAAGCTAGCCTATGGTATGATTGTATGTTGAAGATGTTGTTGTTGTCCTATGGACTAAAACCCTCCGGTTTATATAGACACCGGATAGGGTTAGGGTTACACAGAGTCGGTTACAATGGTAGGAGATCTTGAATATCCGCATCGCCAAGCTTGCCTTCCACGCCAAGGAAAGTCCCATCCAGACATGGGACGAAGTCTTCGATCTTGTATCTTCATAGTCCAGGAGTCCGGCTGAAGGTATAGTCTGGCTACCCGAACACCCCCTAATCCAGGACTCCCTCAGTAGCCCCTGAACCAGGCTTCAATGACGACGAGTCCGGTGCGCAAATTGTCTTCGGCATTGCAAGGCGGGTTCCTCCTCCAAGTCCTTCGTAGAAGTTTGTAAACACCAAGAGTAGTGTCCGGCTCTGCAAAATAAGCTTCCACATATTTCCATAGAGAGGATAATATTAACACAAATCAAATCTGCTGACGTATTCCGCAGTGTGTCATCACACTACAGCCAAGTCCTTTACTCGAATCGTTTTTACTTTTCCACCTCAGCATGTTTTGCGAGGCGGTTTCCTTGGCACATCTTGTCAAAGCAGAGATCGTGTGCCCTTTTTACGGGTTTCTCATCAATACGGACGTGGGTAACCCAACCGCGCCATTTATCATGGCACTTGGGAGGCAAGTGAGTTTTATCAGGCTGGTGGGGACGCATAGCCGCATCCGCCCATATAAGGGGATAAGGATCCACCTTTTTACCCACACCTTCTTCCTCCTTTGCCTATCCATCTTCCGCGCACTCGAGCTCAAGTGCCCAAGCCTGCTTCCCAACTCTAACGCCGGAATGTGTCCAGGCTCCAACGCCGGACTATATCCAGGCTCCAATGTCGGACTATATCCGAGGTGTCATATCACCTTGGTTCAAAAAAGTTGAAGGAGTTTAGCCGAGCTTAATGCCGGAAATGCCCTTTATGGAGCCAGCCACTAGCGCCCGAGCTTTATGCCGGACTGCTTCCGAGGTGGTGCACCACCCCGAATGTGGGCCGATTTTTTGTCAGTATTTTTTATTGGCGCAATTTATTCCCTGCCGAGATATATAGCCAGTAGCCCTCAAGGTGTGTATCGGTCTAAAACCCGAGATGCACATGAAGGATGACATAAGACCGCTGATCCCAGTAGCCGCCGAGACTCAGGTTGATTTGCAAAATCGGCCTGAGGATCAAGTCCTAGCTCGGCAGAATACTTCGGGACACAAAAGCGGCATGCTCAGTCCTCAAGACTCGGGTTGGGTGCGGCCGACCAACCTGAGGATCAAAATCTCCTCAGCAACTGTATTGCACTTAAAATTTTCTGCATTGAACAGGCAATGCAGTAGCCCCCGAGACACTGGTCAGGTGGCAACACCAGATCAGGGGATTGATGTGCCCCTTTAATATTTTTAAATAATAAGCCCGAAGCCCAGTAGCCCCCGAGCCTTAAAGCGGGCACGGGTGGCCGAATTAAGGATCAATATCCATAGGAAAATCACAAATTATGTGTAATGACTCTATGTATCCAAGTACTTTACATCATTAATGCTCAGATCCGCATTGTACAAAACTTTGTTGACCGACCATCGGCTTCCACCTCCTCGGCCAGTAGTCGAGGAGTGTTTGTCCTACTTTATAGAGCCTTTATGAGGGCAAAGATTTACAACAAACAAGGCAATCTGGCCATACGGTTTTATAAACAAAGGTACGCAGAGAGTTATATTACTGTTTAACAGAAGAAATGTCTTCCAAAGAAAATAGTCCCGCTATCGGTTCCTTTCTTTGGGTTGTCATGCTAAGCATGATCATTAAACCTCAGCTCTAATGTAAGAGCAAAATATCGAGGATTTAGTTTGGGAGGCCAGTTAATAGCCCCCGGTAGTGTTCGGCGACAGTCGGGGTCAAGCCGTAAACACTTCGGCCAATGTTATGAACGGCCCATCATTTAACATAGTCATCGGATCGCTGACCAGTTTACGCTTATTGTGACAGTCAGTTTTCGGCTTTCTCCACTAAGGTGCTTAACCATGTGAGCTGGAAGCACAATCGTAGTGGTTCTCCCTTTACACGCCTAGCCGAACAAAACGGAACGTAGGAAGCAAGTGCAGGAGCCGGGCAACCCAACTATTGACCGAAGACACAATTCGAAACCGATGCATATATAGCAATATCTGAGAATGTTTTTGCCGAATCCCTAAAGGTGTCCGGCATTGCACTACGAGACTAATGCTGGAAAAGCACAAATAGTTTAAAGTGCCAAAAAGCTTGGAAAAACCAAGAAACGTCAGTAAAAACATGACGTCCGAACAATATCAAGTGTTCGGTGCCAATCCGGAAGTTGGTATTAGAAAAAAGAAGTGCTTCTGTCGTGCTTTAACATGATACATCCTATCTCAAGACTTCGAGCGGGTTAGCCTACGGCTTCAACCTCCTACCCTGAGGGTGGAGTACTTCTCATCAGGCTAGATTAGCAAACTAAACTCTAGCGGTTTTGAGAGAGAAATTAGGCTCCCCGGCTAGTGACCGCACACTCGTGTAGAAAAAGGAGTGATAAGTAATAATAATAAAACTTTGCAACGACTAAGAAGAAGAACACTTATTATAAAAATGGCTCAAATAAACTTAAGAGCCCCCAAGTGACTTGGGTAAAAGAATGATTGCATGTACCGAAGTACTTATATCATATCTATGTTCAACCGAACTTTAAACGTGTCTTAACCGACCGTCAGCTTCTCCCTCTTCGGTCAAGGACCAAAAAGTGCTATGTACTCCATCGGTCGAGAATATCGACGGTGTTTCCAATAACCAGGCAATCAGGCCATAAGGTTGTAACAGACAAAGCGCGCTCAGGGAACTTATGCTATATTACCGTGAAGTGTAAGAAGCATCTTCGAAGAAAATAGTACCCCCACCGATACCTTTCTTCGGTGCTCATTGTTATTATGAGACTTGTGCAATAGATTTTTTGTACTCATGAGTTCCGTTGTGTGCCGACCATCATTGAATAACTATAAGAGCACTAGCTTTCGGCTTCACCCAGTCTGAGGTCCGGCTCGGGTGACCCAATCGTGACAATCGTAGAGGTGCTCCCTTTACTCCCTAGCCGAACAATCGGGAACATAGGGGTAAACACAGGAGCGAGGCAACCCAGCTTGCAAATCGCTTAAGTCAATGTGGTACATATTGTGGCATAATACACGAACAAGGAACGAAGCCGTACAAGTATAATCACATGCAAGAGGAAAAGCTTCATAAAGGAAGCCCCCAAGTGAATTGGGTCCTTGAATTTGTGTGTCACAAACAAAGTTTGGACAACGAAAAAAATTTATAAGCAACTTTTTTCCAAAAAAAGTATAATGCTTGGTCGAACCGAACACAAGCTAGAAATTAAAGCTTTGAGCATGAAAGCGACTTAGCTGGTTAATGTGTTCGGTATTGATGACGCGGTCCGAGCTTGATGCGGGGCAAGGTTCCATCCCCCAAGTTGGTCCTGAGGTGGCGAAGCGGAGAGCTCGACACGCCGAAGTGGTGACATAGCACGGTCAATGCAAACCAGCAGAGTGACGCCGAAGCCCTTGGATCATTTCCTATGCACAAAAAATAGTGCAAACCGGAGATAATAGTAATAATGATAATTAAAAAAATTGTTGCATAATAAATAATTTATGCAAAGTGAGGAATAGAAGAAATATGGCCCGGCGCCGAAGTCAATGTCGATGCGGGGCATCGGCGTGATGCGGTAAAGGCATGGCAAAGCCTGAATTCACAGGTCGGTCCGAGTTCCGGATGCGGCATTCGCCGGACTATGTATGGAGACTGACCGGACCACCATGCGACCGTCGTTAATGCGGCCACCATTTGATAGACCTGTGTACACATGATGGACAAACCAGGGTAATAATTCCTTGGGAAAAAATTGAACCCAAACAAGCAAAAAATACTAGGATTAATAGCACCTGGTTTATTCGTTGTAGCAATCTGAAGGAAGGTGATTCCCAAAATTGGGACTCAATCCGCACACCCATTACCGGAGTAGGTTGATGAAGAGATGGTGAAGCCTCGATGTCAGCCGATGAGTCAAAGTAGGTCGGCGTGATGGACACCAGCTTGAAGAAGCAATAGTGCGGCCCTGCCGATATGCCTGCTCCGTGTAATCCGTGGGGCGGCGATGTTGATGATAATTTATCCTTTGCGATGCCGGACTCTTGTTCAGCTTGCCGAGATGATGATCCGAAGAAGTTGAGCTCGGCTCAACAAAGTGACGCCGTGTCTAGCGCAGGTCGGCAGCCGTGGAGTAATATTGCCGGACTGGTATGACACCAGCATGATGTTGAAGATCATGTTCAAAAGATCTTAAAGTTAGTGGGATGTGTTCGGAAACAAAACACAATACCCCATACAAAACTTCCTTCAAAATGGATGTCTGACATCCCGTTCATAGAAAAGATGAAATCGGGTCGGATTCGTTCTCGCGCAGAAAACAGATCTGAAAAATGATGCGCTAATCGGAAGGTTCCCGGAGTTTGGACGGTCGGATCGAGCTGAAATTTTGAGAGGTGGTAGATACAGGAATTCCGCAGCCGATCAACGGTTGGATCTTCCAAAGAACGTCCGAACTAGAAGCTGGACACCACGCCCTAAACACATCCAAATTCCCGTCCAGATTTGACGGGGCTCCGGTATATCGTGAATTGCCAGAGATTCCTCCATCGGAACTCAACGAAATTTTCCAGGGTTGTTATAGACCCAATTCCACACAATTCCACCAAAGAGATCGTCAAAGCGATACTCGAGGAGGTGGTGGCAGCAGATACAAGTTCGCTGTCCAGAAAAACAGCACGGTCGCTTGAGGGCAATGTTGATGTTGAGCCCCCGAGCTCCATAGATAATTCCTCCGTGATCTTGATAGAGATCGGAGTTGATGTTTGATGAAGGCCCTCGTCCGTACATGGTGATCCAAACACGGGGCGCAATTCTTGGTCGAACCAAGGTGACCAGTCGAGCTGGTAACGAAGATGCCGAAGTCGCAGTTGATCTGCAGGCGAGCCATCGATCCTTTTGTCGATCACACAGCGGAACTCTCAATGAAAGCATCAATGTCGGTGTCAAAACCAGCGGATCTCGGGTAGGGGGTCCCGAACTGTGCGTCTAGGTCGGATGGTAACAGGAGACAGGGGACACTTTGTTTTACCCAGGTTCGGGCCCTCTCGATGGAGGTAAAACCATACTCCTGCTTGATTAATATTGAAGATATGGGTAGTACAAGAGTAGATCTACCACGAGATCAAGGAGGCTGAACCCTAGAAGCTAGCCTATGGTATGATTGTATGTTGAAGATGTTGTTGTTGTCCTACGGACTAAAACCCTCTGGTTTATATAGACACCGGGTAGGGTTAGGGTTACACAGAGTCGGTTACAATGGTAGGAGATCTTGAATATCCGCATCGCCAAGCTTGCCTTCCACGTCAAGGAAAGTCCCATCCGGACACGGGACAATGTCTTCAATCTTGTATCTTCATAGTCCAGGAGTCCGGCTGAAGGTATAGTCCGGCTACCCGAACACCCCCTAATCTAGGACTCCCTCAACGGGCGTGGGTAACCCAACCGCGCCACCAATCACGGCGCTTGGGAGATAAGCGAGTTTTACCAGGCTAATGGGGACGCATAGTTTCGTCCACCCATATAAAGGGACAAGGATTCACCTTTTCATCCACGCTTTCTTCCTCCTTTGCTCATCCATTTTCGCACACTCGAGCTCCAGTGCCCAAGTCCGCATTTCCCACCTCAACCTTCCCCAACCATGTCTGGATTGGGAGGCAAGTGGATGGTCTCCTCCGTCACGGAGGGACACATCAAGAAACTGAGGAGAGCCGGATACCTGCCCCACGACATCGCGCACCGGCTCCCAGATGAGGGGCAGCTCATCCCCACCCCCAGGCCCCACGAGAGGGTAGTGTTCCTTACCCATTTCCTCCGCGGACTGGGATTCCCTCTCCACCCATTCGTCTGGGGGCTCATGTTCTAATACGGCCTGGATTTCCACGATCTGGCCCCGAACTTCATCCTCAACATCTCGGCGTTTATCGTCATGTGCGAGGCCTTCCTCCGCATCAAGCCCCACTTCGGCTTATGGCTGAAGACCTTCAATGTCAAGCCGAAGGTAGTGAGCGGCCGCCAAGCGGAGTGCGGAGGCGCCATGGTGGGCAAGATGCCCAACGTCACATGGCTCGAGGGCTCCTTCGTGGAGACCATAAAGGGGTGGCAATCGGGGTGGTTCTACATCACCGAGCCGCGTGACCCTGCATGGGCAGCGGCCCTCGAGTTCCGATCTGGCATCTCCACGCGGCTCACCTCCTGGCAAGAGAAGGACATGTCCTGGGGTAGTTCGGGAGAGCTGACCGGACTCCAAACATGTATCCAAAACATGGTGAGCAAGAAGCTCAAACTCTTCAACGTAGTCCAGGTCATGCTCATCCGCCGGATCCTCCCGTGCCAACAACGGGCTTTCAACATGTGGGAGTTCGACCCAGCCCAGCACCAAACTCTGAACAGGCTCTTCGACACAACACACGAGGATGCCTGCAAGGTGCTATTCAAGGGCGCCGAGGTTCCCCCTCCCACTACCGAGGATCGCGGATTCTACGCGAAGCGCCAAGCCAGCGCGGTAAGCTGTTTTACCTCTTACAGGATACTTGTTTTGCATAGTTTGACTCTATGCGGGATCTAAGCTCCCGTATCTTTGACAGGACTGGCAGGAGACGGCCAGATAGATCGACTGTCCGGCTCCTTTGCCCGAAGGCCCAGTAGACGCTCTCCTGACTGAGATGCTGACTCCGGCTCCTTACAAGGTGCCGGAGAAGACCAAGAAGGCCAAGGGAACCCGAAAGAGTTCCCGGCGCTAGGTGATATCGGACTCATCGTCCAAGGAATCCTCGGCGCACTCCTCCCACGAAGACAAGGAGGAATATGAAGATGCTCCCCCTCTAGTCGAGGGAGAGAAAAAAAGGAAGGCCGCCCCAACTGGGGGGGCGAAGGGTCCAAGAAGGGAAGGACTCTCCTTCCGGACAGTTCCACCACTGCCACCGAAGGCGAAAACGAGTGGCTGCCCAGGGCCAAGCACCTGGCGAAGTCGTAAGTATTTGGATACCAGAGTAACTCATAGCATTCTTTTGTCGCACTGCTTCTCCTAACACCGAATCGTGATTATGCAGACCGTCCCGAGCCCGTATCGACGTATCCTCATCGGACGGCTCCCTGGACTCGTCGGATATGGATAGCGATCCACTTCCGACCGCCACCTCCCCTTGCCCTACGGACAACGCTGAGGTGTTGTCTCAAGAGGCACCGGGTCGAGAGGAGACAGTCCCGGAGGCGCCTCAAGGTGGCCTTCCAGACTCCGGGAGCATAGGGAGCAAGGCCCCTGAGGGCTCCGAGTTCGGCCCTTAGCGGAACACCGCGCCGGAACCTCCAGTGGTTCCGGACTCGGGCAGGCGGCCTCCTTCCAAGAGGGGCAAGATGCCTATGCCGGTGACCTCTGTCCATCCAGAGGCACCGGACAATCTGTTGGGAGTGCTTCGCAGCGCTTCCATCAACGAGGAGCACCGCACTATTGTGAGTGCGATGGTCCAGAAGGTTCAGTCTGCCAAGAGCGGATTGACTGAAGCCTGTGCCAGCCTTCTAACAGGCTTTGAGGTAAGTGTTTGACAACAACAACAAACAACAACAAAGCCTTTAGTCCCAAACAAGTTGGGGTAGGCTAGAGGTGAAACCCATAAGATCTCGCAACCAACTCATGGCTCTGGCACATGGATAGCAAGCTTCCACGCACCCCTGTCCATAGCTAGCTCTTTGTCGATACTCCAATCCTTCAGGTCTCTCTTAACGGACTCCTCCCATGTCAAAATCGGTCGACCCCGCCCTCTCTTGACATTCTCCGCACGCTTTAGCCGTCCGCTATGCACTGGAGCTTCTGGAGGCCTGCGCTGAATATGCCCAAACCATCTCAAACGATGTTGAGGTAAGTGTTTGAAATATAGGAAAAATATTACCGCATAGACAGTAGCCCCTGATGCTCTGTTCGGTGTTCAAAAAGAAAAGCCGAATAGAGGATCAAACAATATCGCAGGAGTCTAACATAAGTATGTCTATATGCATATGCAGGCTTCGCTGCTGGCCTCTGCCGCACAGACTGCGGAGGTTGCCGCATTGAAGCAGGACCTCGAGGGGTCCAAGAAAGAGCTCGGCTTTGCCAAGAGGCAGCTCGAGGAGAACAAGGGTAAGTAATACCCTGTCTATATATATGTATATATAAAAGAAGACGTGATTGCAAAATGACAGGATCATCGTAAATTTGCCAGGGGCCACGACCGAGGTGGCGACCCTGAAGCAAGCGCTATCCGAGGTCGAAGACAAAGTGTCCAAGGAGCGCACCGAGCGGGAAAGACAGGAGGCACGGGTGGGGGAGGTGCAGCAAGAGCTCCAAGCTCTCGTGTCGAAGCATGAGGCGTTGGATCGTGACTCGAAGACGCGAGAGTCCGAGCTTGTCGTGGCCCTTGAAAGTGCAAAGAGTGCTAAGGCCGAAGCCCAAAAGGCCCTCCAGGAGATTGATGCGATGAAGAAGATAGCGGCAGGTAAGGCATTCTATATGCAAAGAAAGCATGTGAAAGTAAATTACCTGTTACTTACCCAGATCCGGAGCTCTCCAAGAGCATTCGCAGATTTGCCCCGCAGCGTGTCGGATGCCGCAATGTTTTACCATGCCGAGGAGGGAAGCTCAACGGAGAAGTTGTTCTGGGCCCAATATACTGGGACCGAACACCCGGTGCCTATGAGCAACCAGCTAAAGCAGCTGGTCGAGCTACACAAGGCGGCCAAACAGGCCATGAAGGGCTTTATAGTCCGGCTGTGGCCTAGCGACGCCCTTCCGAACAGCTACTTCGGCCTGGTGAGGCAGCTTGTGGATGCCTGCCCACGGCTGGAAGTCGTCAAGCGCTCCGTCTGCATCGAAGGTGCACGCCGGGCTTTCGCCCGTGTGAAGGTGCAATGGGCCAAGCTAGACGCCATGAAGCTGATCAAGGAAGGGCCGTCGGAGGGCAAGGAGGATCGCCACCCCGAGATGTACTATGAGGGTGTCCTGAAGGGTGCCCATCTTGTAGCGGACGAGTGTACGAAAGATGTAATATTTGAATGAATTTGCTTGTGTGATCCTGTATGCTGAAAACATGTTTCATATGCGCTATGCAACGCTTGTTATAATTTAAAATATTACCTTCTGTTCGGCCGTTTATCAAATTTGAGAGATGGCTAGTCATCGACTTCTGCCCCGATGCCACGAGTGCTGGGGTGTTCGGGATAAACCTGAGCACTCTTGTTCCCATTTTTGGGTCCTTCGAGGGAGGTGCTCGGCGCAACGAACAAGGCAATCGGACTAATAATGCTTTATCACTCTCACTTAGCCATAGAATTCTATAATTTTATATTTCGGCGAAGCCCCTGGTATTCGGAAGGCCGAATTCGGGGCGCGATACATGCCTTAAGCCGGACAGGGCCGACTCCTCGCTCTAAGCGGCATAAGTCTTTAGGGACTCGAAAACCTCTCGAACAGCGACCAGTCTCTCGCCTTATCATGACAGTCAGTTTTAGCTCTCTCTACTGAGGTGCTTAGCCCAGCTGAACCGGGGCAAAATCGCAGTAGTTCTCCTAGTGCTACCTTAGCCGATATAGCGGAACGTAAGGTACCAAAACATGGGAGCCGGGCAAACCCAACTATTGACCAAAGACATGATTCGGAGCTGATGCATATAATGCTATAAGTTCGGGGTGCCGCACTTGTGAAAGTGTTCGGACTTCTCACACCATATTGTGGGGTACTTAAGCCCCTGGTGTATTGGCCGTACCAAGGTGTATGGTTGCAAGGTGTCATTAATGAACACATATATATAAAAAATAAGAATGCAATAATAGTCTTAATGCTATGCATTGTTTAAAAAAAGGTGCATTAAAGCAGAATGATACATGCAATGCAATAAGCAAAAAGTGGGACTATGTCCCCTCCAAGGGCGAGCTGAAGAATAGTATTAAGGCAAGTATAACACTCATTATTGTAATCCACCTGGGAGTTCTGTGGTGTGACGTAGCTTTCTGCCTTCTTGGTTGTTGCATCATATGTTCGGCAATCATGCTTCCGGATAGGGTTTCCAGAGATTAATGTCCTGAAAGAGAGAAAATTAACAAAGCAGGAAGCCCCTAGTGCGGTTTAAGCCGCGTCTTGGGGCATGCTGTAGTCGTGCCCCCTCCCTACCTGTGCCCATGGTATTTTTAATGCGTAATTATGTACGCGTGGCACGAGTTTCACCGTTTGGCTTGGGCCGGGGTGGGGGCCGTATTGCTATGCTAGCTCAGAACGTGCCAGGCGGTCCTGTTGTCGATTACTCTGGGCGCGCTTGGAGTTGTTCGGGTCCTTAAACGCCGAACTAGTGGATTGCCTTAATAGGCTGCTTTGCGCTTCCGCTGCGAGGGCCGCAGTGTGCTCCTTCGTTCGGAGAGAGCGCTTTGTGTTTCCATTAACTATAATGACCCCCTGAGGTCCTGGCATCTTGAGCTTGAGGTATGTATAATGTGGTACCGCATTAAATCTCGCAAATGCGGTTCGCCCGAGCAGTGCATGATAACGACTGCGGAACGGGACTATATCGAAGATTAACTCTTCGCTTCGGAAGTTATCCGGGGATCCGAAGACCACTTCCAGTGTGACTGAGCCTGTGCAGTGGGCCTCTACACCTGGTATGATGCCTTTAAAGGTCATTTTTGTGGGTTTGATCCTTGAGGGGTCTATACCCATTTTGCGCACCGTGTCCTGGTAAAGCAGGTTCAGGCTGCTGCCGCCATCCATAAGGACTCGAGTGAGATGAAATTCATCAATAATTGGGTCTAAGACCAGTGCGGCGAATCCACCATGACGGATACTAGTGGAGTGGTCCCTGCGATCGAAGGTGATTGGACAGGAGGACCATGGGTTGAACTTTGGGGCGACTAGCTCCAACGCATATACGTCCCTGAGCACATGCTTCCGCTCCCTCTTGGGGATGTGGGTTGCGTATATCATGTTCACCGTCCGCACTTGTGGGGGGAACCTCTTCTGTCCTCCGGTATTTGGCTGCCGGGGCTCCTCCTCGTCATTGATATGTGGCCCCTTATCTTTGTTTCGGTAATTAACTTGTCGGACTGCTTGAACACCCAACAATCCATATTGGTGTGGTTGGCTGGCTTGTCGGGGGTGTCGTGTATTTGACACGAGTGATCGAGTATACGGCCCAAACTGGACGGGCCCGGAGTGCTTCTTTTGAATGGCTTTTTCCGCTGACCGGGTTTAGAGCCTTTGAATCCGGCATTGACTGCCGTATCCTCGGTATTGTCGCTGTTAATGCGGCGCTTATGTTTGTTGAGACGTGACCTGCTACTGCTGTCCTTGGTATCCGAAGTACCATGGTTCTTTGATGTGTTGTTATAACGAGCCATCCAGCTGTCTTCTCCCGCACAAAAGTGGGTCATGAGTGTCATGAGGGCTGCCATAGATTTCGGCTTTTCCTGACCAAGGTGCCGGGCTAGCCACTCGTCGCGAATGTTGTGCTTGAAAGCTGCTAGAGCCTCTGCATCCGGGCAGTCGACGATTTGAATTTTCTCTGTTAGGAACCGTGTCCAGAATTGCCTGGCCGATTCCTCTGGCTGCTGAATTATGTGGCTCAAGTCATCGACATCTGGTGGTCACACATAAGTGCCCTGAAAGTTGTCGAGGAATGCGGCTTCCAGATCCTCCCAACAGCCAATGGACTCTACTGGCAAGCTACTGAGCCAATGTCGAGCTGGTCCTTTGAGTTTGAGTGGGAGGTATATAATGGCGTGTAGATCATCACCGCGTGCCATGTGGATATGCAGGAGGAAATCCTTGATCCATACCGCAGGATCTGTTGTGTCGCGTATGATTCTATATTTACGGGTTTGAAACCCTCTAGGATTTGATGATCCATTACTTCATCTATGAAGCATAAGGGGTGTGCGGCACCTCTGTACTGGGCTATATCGCGACGCAGCTCCAATGAGTCTTGCCCGCTGTGCTCGGCCCGGCCGAATTTACTTTTGTTGTATCCGGCGTGACGATTATCGTCTCGTGTCATGGGGCGCCCATGCGATCCATAGATCGATCTTGTTTGCATTGCTTTGTCCTCCAGTACGTCTCGCAGGTATGGCGTATTTCCCCATGCCTTTTTATTTGAATGGCGTCGGGGTGCAGGCTAAGCTTTTGGCTGGAATGCCTCTCTATCACGGCCACGAGGTGGTTGATCAGCCGCTTCATACGCTTCTTCCGCTAGACGGGGTAGCAACCTGCATTTTGGGTAACTCTTGGAGGGGCGTTCGAGTTTATATTCCTCGGTCGCGAGGACTTCACTCCATCTATCAGCTAGCAGATCTTGATCAGCTTGAAGCTGCTGCTGCTTTTTCTTAAGGCTATTTGCCGTGGCTATAAGCCGGCGCTTGAAGCGCTCTTGTTCAACAGGATCCTCTGGCACGGCGAATTCGTCATCGTCGAGGCTTGCCTCGTCTTCGGAGGGGGGCGTGTAATTATCATCCTCCGCCTCTCCATCTGCCGCTCTCTTTGGAGGGCTGGCCTCTCCATCCTCCTGTCCTAGATCGTGCTAGAGGGGATTTTTGCCATCTTCGGCACTATCCGGAGTGTTATTATCTCCTGTGCCGGTATCACCACTTTTGCTTTGGCAGGTGAGGGAGTCCTGGATTAGGGGGTGTTCGGATAGCCGAACTATACCTTCCGCCGGACTCCTGGACTATGAAGATATAAGATTGAAGACTCCGTCCTGTGTCCGGAGGGGACTTTCCTTGGCGTGGAAGGCAAGCTTGGCGATACGGATGTTCAGATCTCCGACCATTGTAACCGACTTTATGTAACCCTAACCCTCTCCGGTGTCTATATAAACCGGAGGGTTTTAGTCCGTAGGACAACATACATATCAACAATCATACCATAGGCTAGCTTCTAGGGTTTAGCCTCTCTGATCTCGTGGTAGATCAACTCTTGTAATACCCATATCATCAATATTAATCAAGCAGGACGTAGGGTTTTACCTCCATCGAGAGGGCCCGAACCTGGGTAAAACTTCGTGTCCCTTGCCTCCTATTACCATCCGGCCTAGACGCACAGTTTGGGACCCCCTACCCGAGATCCGCCGGTTTTGACACCGACAACGGTGCTTTCATTGAGAGTTCCTCTGTGCCGTCACCGTCAGGCCCGATGGCTCCTACGATCATCAATGGCGATGCAGTCCAGGGTGAGACCTTCCTCCCCGGACAGATCTTCGTCTTCGGCGGCCTCGCACTGCGGGCCGATTCACTTGGCCATCTAGAGCAGATCGAAAGCTACGCCCCTGGCCGTCAGGTCAGATTCGGAAGTTTAAACTACACGGCCGACATCCGCGGGGACTTGATCTTTGACGGATTCGAACCACTGCCGAGCGCGCCGCACTGTCACGACAAGCATGATCTAGCTCTGCCGCCGAACAGGGCCCTGGAGGCCGCACCCGCATCGGCTCCGACCCCTAGTTCGGAGCCGACCGCGCCGATCGAGGATGGGCGGTTGGACGCCACCTCGGGGGCTGTGATCCCAACAGGGTTGAGCCGAACACCAGCCCCGTACTCTGCAAGACTCGTGACTCCATGGAGCCGGATTCTTCTCCGGACTCCGAACCCTCCGCGCCCCTGCCGAGCGAATCCGATTGGGCGCCGATCATGGAGTTCACGGCCGCGGACGTCTTTCAGCACTTGCCTTTCGGTGATATCTTGAAATCACTGAAGTCTCTCTCTTTGTCAGGAGAGCCCTGGCCGGACTACGGTTAGCAAGGTTGGGGTACGGATGATGAAGAAATTCAAAGCCCACCCACCACCCACTTGGTAGCCACTGTCGACGATTTAACCGACATGCTCGACTTCGACTCCGAAGACATCGACGGCATGGACGCCGATGAAGGAGATGATGAAGAACCTGCGCCTACCAGGCCCTGGAAAGCCACCTCATCATATGACATATACATGGTGGACACCCCAAAAGAGGGAGATGGCGATGCAACAGTGGAGGATGACCCGTCCAAGAAACAGCAAAAGCGCCGGCGTCAGCGGCGCCGCTCAAAATCCTGCCAACACAAAAACGGCGATTCCAGCATGGGAGATAATAATACCCCGGAAAGCGCCAACGAACATCCCCCTGAGCAAAATTTAGCACAGGAGGATGGAGAAACCAACCCTCATGAGAGAGTGGCTGACAGAGAGGTCGAGGACGATAATTATATGCCTCCCTCTGAAGACGAGGCAAGCCTCGACGACGACGAATTCGTCGTGCCAGAGGATCCCGCCGAACAAGAGCGTTTTCAACACAGGCTTATGGCCATGGCAAGAAGCCTCAAGAAAAAACAGCAACATCTTAAAGCTGATCAAGATCTGCTAGTCAACAGATGGACTGAAGTCCTTGCGGCCGAAGAGCATAAACTCCAATGCCCCTCCAAGAGCTACCCAAAGCGCAAGGTGCTAACCCGATTAGAGGAGGAAGCACTCGATGCGGCCGACAGGCCACCTCGTGGCCGCGATAGAGAGGCCTCATGGCCCTCCACCCAAGCCGCACCCCGTACCAAGGCACGGGAATATGTGCCGGACTTATGTAATATGTTGGAGGAAAAGGCAAGGCAAACAAGATCGATCTACGGATCGCGTGGGCGCCCCACGGCTCGAGACGGTAACCATCACGCCATTCACAAATTCGGCAGGGCCGAACACAGTAGACAAAGCTCATTGGAGCTACGTCATGATATAGCCCAGTATAGAGGTGCCGCACACCCATTGTGCTTCACAGAAGAAATAATGGATCATCAAATCCCCGAGGTATGGCTCAACAGATCCCGCGGTATGGATCGAGGATTATCTCCTTCATATCCACATGGCCCACGGTGATGATTTCCACGCCATCAAATACCTCCCACTCAAGCTTAAAGGACCAGCCCGGCAGTGGCTTAACAGCCTGCCAACGGGGTCAATCAGCTGTTGGGAGGACCTGGAAGCCGCATTCCTAGACAATTTCCAGGGCACTTATGTGCGACCGCCAGACACTGACGACCTAAGTCACGTAATTCAGCAGCCAGACGAATCGGCCAGGCAATTCTGGACACGGTTCCTAACAAAGAAAAATCAAATACTCGACTGTCCGGACGCAGAGGCCTTAGCAGCCTTCAAGCATAATATCCGTGACGAGTGGCTTGCCCGGCACCTAGGACAGGAAAAGCCGAAATCTATGGCAGCACTCACGGCACTCATGACCCGCTTTTGCGCGGGAGAAGACAGCTGGCTTGCTCGTAGCAACAACATGACCAAGAACCCTGGTCGTTCGGACACCAGGGATATTAGTGGCAGGTCGCATCGCAACCAGTAGAAGCGCCGCATTAACGGCGACAATGCTAAGGATACGGCAGTTAATGCCGGATTCAGAGGCTCTAAATCCGGTCAGCGGAAAAGTCATTCAAAAGGAATCCTAGGGGCCTGTCCAGCTTGGACCAAATACTAGACCGCTTTGTGCCAAATACATGGCACCCCCGAAAAGCCAGCCAATCACAACAACAGGGATTGTTGGGTGTTCAAGCAGGCAGGCAGGTTAAGTACCGACAATGAAGATAAGGGGTTGCATAGCGATGACGACGAGGAGCCTCAGCCGCCGAACAACAATGGACAGAAGGGTTTTCCCCCACAAGTGCGGACAGTGAACATGATATACGCCACCCACGTCCCCAAAAGGGAGCGGAAGCGCGCGTTAAGGGATGTATACGTGGTAGAGCCAGTTGCCCCAAAGTTCAACCCATGGTCCTCCTGCCCGATCACCTTTGATCGAAGCGACCATCCCACTAGCATCCGTCATGGAGGATTCGCCACATTGGTTCTTGATCCAATTATTGACGGATTTCATCTCACTAGAGTCCTTATGGACGGCGGCAGTAGCCTGAACCTGCTTTACCAGGATACAGTGTGGAAAATGGGCATAGATCCCTCAAGGATTAAGCCCACCAAAATGACCTTTAAAGGCGTAATACCAGGTGTAGAGGCCAGCTGCACAGGCTCAGTCACACTTGAAGTGGTCTTCGGATCTCCGGATAATTTCCGAAGCGAGGAGTTCATCTTCGACATAGTCCCGTTCCGCAGTGGTTATCATGCACTGCTCGGGCGAACCGCATTCGCCAAGTTCAATGCGGTCCCGCACTACGCATACCTTAAGATCAAGATGCCAGGCCCTCAAGGAATAATTACGGTCAATGGAAACACCGAATGCTCCCTCCGAACGGAGGAGCACACGGCGGCCGTTGCAGTGGAAGTACAAAGCAGCCTCTCCAGGCAGTTCTCCAGTCCGGCCATTAAACGTCCGGACACCGTCAAGCGCGCCTGGAGTAACCTACAACAAGACCGCCTGGCACGTTCCGAGCAGGCGTTGCAATGCGGCCCCAACCCCAACCCCCGCAAAAAGGTGACGCCAGTACTTCGCGTACATAACTACGCTCTAGAAATACCATGGGCATAGGGGGAGGGGCACCATCACGGCACGCCCAAAACACGGCTTAAACCGCACCAGGGGCTGCCGTTTTTTTTACTTTTCTCTTACTTCCAGGACTCCACTCTTCGGAAGGCCGGTTCGGCAGTTCAATTGCCGCACAAACGATGCAAGAACCAGGGAAGCAGACAAGCCATGCCGCATCACGGAAATCCCAGGTGGTCTCTATCACGAGCAGTATACCTATTTCGCATACTATTCCGCAGCTTGCCCCTAGAGTAGACATGTTCAATAGTCCAACTTTTCGTTTCTTGCATTACTTGTATCATTCTGCTTTGATCGCAGCTATTTTTAATAAACAACGCATAGCTATTGTCTATTTTTGCATTACCTTTTTATAATTGTTCCTTAACGACATGTTGCACCCATACAATCTGGTATGGCCAAAATACGCCAGGGGCTTCAGTACCCCTCAATATGGTGTGAGAAGTCTGAACACTTTCACAAGTGCGGCAACCCGAACTTATAGCATTATATGCATCGGCTCCGAATCATGTCTTGGGTCAATAGTTGGGTTTGCCCGGCTCCTATGTTTTGGTGCCTTACGTTCCGCTATATCGGCTAAGGTAGCACTAGGAGAACCACTGTGATTGTGCCCTAGTTGAGCTGGGCCGAGCACCTCAGTGGAGAAAGCTAAAACTGACTTTCATGATGAAGCGAGAGCTGGTCGCTGTTTGAGAGGTTTTTTCGAGTCCCTAAAGACTTATGCCGCTTCGGGCGAGGAGTCGGCTCTGTCTGGCCAAGGCGTGGATAGCGCCCCGAAATCGATCTTCCGAATACTAGGGGCTTCGCCGAAATTTAAAATTATAGAATTCTATGGCTAAGTGAGAGTGTTCACGCGTTATAGTCCGATTGCCTCGTTTGCTGGGCTGAGCGCCTCCCTCGAAGGACCCAAACATGGGAAAAAGAGTGCTCAGGTTTATCCCTGAACACCCCAGCACTAGCGGCATGGGGGCAGAAGCCGACGACTCGCCATCTCTCAGAATTTATAAACAGCCACACAGAAGGTAATATTTTAAATTGAAGCAACATTGCTAAGCGCATATGAACAAGTTTCCAGCGCACAGGACAAAACGAGCGAGTTTTACTCAAAAATTACATCCCTAGTACATTCATCCGCCACAAGGCGGGCACCCTTCAGAACATCCTTATAGTAATTTTCAGGCTCGCGATGCTCTTTCCCCGGCGGTGGCCCGTCCTTCACAAGCTTCTCAGCATCCAGCTTGCCCCAGTGCACCTTAGCACGGGCAAGGGCCCTACGGGCACCTTCGATGCAGACGGAGCGCTTGATAACCTTGAACCTTGGACAGGCCTCCACCAGCCGCCGCACCAGCCCAAAATAGCTCCCAGGCAGGGCCTCTCCAGGCCACAGCCGAACTAGGAGGCCCTTCATGGCCTGTTCGGCCGCCTTGTGGAGCTCGACCAGTTGCATCAGTTGGTCGCTCAGGGGCACGGGGTGTCCGGCCTCAGCATACTGAGACCAGAACACCTTCTCCGTCGAGCTGCCCTCCTCGGCTCGATAGAATGCGGCGGCATCGGATACACTCCGGGGAAGATCTGCAAATGCCCCTGGAGAGCTCCAGATTCGGGTAAGTATCAAGTAACTCACGTTTATATGTTTACTTTGCATAAAAAATGCCTTACCCGCCGCTATCTTCTTCACCTCATCCAACTCCTGGAGGGTCTTCTAGGACTCGGTCTTGGCAGACTTGGCATTTTCTATAGCTGCCGCGAGCTCGGACGCTCGCGCATTCGAGTCAAGCTCCAAACTCTCATGTTTCTTCATGAGAACCTGGAGCTCTTGCCGCACCTTGCCAACCTCAGCCTCATACCTCTCCCGCTCGGTGCGCTCCGCTGCCGCACTCTTCTCGGCCTCGAGCAGCGCTTGCTTAAGGGTCGCCACCTCAGACGTGGCCCCTACAATAGCCATGTCAATCCTGTCATTTTTTTGCAATTGCACCTTTTTTATATACATATTCAAACAGGGTATTTTTTACCTTCCTTCTCCTCGAGCTGCTTCTTGGCACGCCCGAGCTCTTGCTCGGACTTCTCGAGGCTTTGCTTCAGCATGTCCACTTCTGCAGTCAGTGCGGCGGACGCTAGCAGAGAAGCCTGCATACGCATATTGACTCCTTTTGTTAGACTCCTGCGAATTCTTTGATCCTCTATTCGGCTTTTCTTCCCGAACACCCAACAGAGCATCAGGGGCTACTGTCTATGCGGTAATATTATGTAAACATTCTTTACTTACCTCAAAGCCTGTTAAAAGGCTAGTGCAAGCTTCAGCCAATACGCTCTTGGCGGACTGAACCTTCTGGACCACCGCACTCATAATAGTGCGGTGTCCCTCGTCGATGGAGGCGCCTTCGAGCACCTCCAACAGATTGTCCGGCGCCCCCGGTTGGACGGGGGTCACCGACACGGTGGGCTTGTTCCTCTTGGAAGGAGGTCGCCCGCCGGACTCTGGAACCTTTGAGGGTTCCGGAGCGGTGTCCAGACTTGGAGCCCTGGGGGTTTCATCCCCTTTACTCCTGGAGTCCAGGAGGTCGCCTTGCGGCGCCTCCAGGACCACCTCCTCCCGGCTTGGAACCTGTAGGGACAACACTTCGGTGTCGTCCGTAGGGTGGGGGGATGAAGCCGTCGGAAGCGAGTTCACATCCGACGGGTCCAGTGAGCCGCTCAACGATGCGTCGAGCCGGTCTTTGGGTGGGCTGCATAAACATATTCGACATAAGGGAAAGCTGTGCAAGAAACGAATACTATGAATTACTCTGGTATCCGGACACTTACGATTTCGCCAGGGGCTTGGCCCTGGGCTGCCACTCCTCTTCGTCGTCGTCGGCGTCAGTGGAGTAGTCCGGAGGAAGGGGTTTCCCCTTCTTGGACCCTTCGGCCTCCTCAGAGAGGGCGGCCTTCCTTTTCTTCTCTCCTCCCGCTGGAGGGGGAGAGGTCTCTTCTTCTTCCTCCTCGTCTTCACGAGAGGAAGGCGCTTTGGGACCGTCGGATGACGAATCCGACACCTCCTGGAGCTGGGCACTCTTTCGAGTCCCTGTGGCCCTTTTCGTGGCCTTCTTCTCCGGCACCACATAGGGCGCCGGGACCAGCAGCTTCGCCAAGCGAGCGTCCGCTGGGCCTTCGGGTAGAGGAGCTGGACAGTTGATCTGTCCGGACGTCACCACCCAATCCTATCAAAGATAAGGGAACTCAGATCCCGCATAGAGTCAAACTATGAAAAACTGATACCCTGTAAAAGGACAAAAACAGATTACCGCATGAGCGTGATGCTGAGTACTAAATCCGCGATCCTCGGTAGCGGATGCGGGAGCCTCGGCGCCCTTGAAAAGCATCCTCCAGGCATCTTCCTACATCGTGTCGAAGAGCCTGTTTAGAGTTTGATGCTGCGCCGGGTCGAACTCCCAGAGGTTGAAGGCCCATCGTTGACACGGGAGGATCAGGCGGATGAGCATAACCTGGACTACGTTGACAAGCTTGAGCTTCTTGTCCACCAGGGTTTGGATGCATGTTTGGAGTCCGGTCAGCTCTCCTTTTTTACCCCAAGACAGGCTTGTCTCCTTCCAGGAGGTGAGCCGCGTAGGGGGCCGGATCGGAACTCAGGGGCTGCGACCCATCCGGCGTCGCGCGGCTTGGTGACATAAAACCACCATGATTGCCACCCCTTCAGGGTCTCCACAAAGGAACCCTCGAGCCACAGAATGTTGGCCATCTTGCTAACCATGGCACCGCCGCACTCCGCCTGGCTGCCGTGCACCACCTTTGGCTTGACGTTGAAAGTCTTAAGCCATAGGCCGAAATGGGGGCGGATGCGGAGGAACGCCTCGCACATGACGATAAACACCGAGATGTTGAGGACGAAGTTTGGGGCCAGATCGTGGAAATCCAGGCCGTAGTAGAACATGAGCCCTCGGACAAATGGATGCAGAGGGAAGCCCAGTCCATGGAGGAAATGGGGGAGGAATACCACCCTCTCATGGGGCCTAGGCGTGGGGATGAGTTGCCCCTTTCCGGGAAGCCGGTGCGCGATGTCGCTGGCCAGATATCCGGCCTTCCTCAGCTTTTTGATGTGTCCCTCCGTGACGGAGGAGACCATCCACTTGCCTCCCGCTCCGGACATGACTGGAGAAGGTTGAGGTGGTAGTGCGGACTTGGGCGCTGGAGCTCGAGTGCGCAAGAATGGATAGGCAAAGGAGGAAGAAGGCGTGGGTGAAAGGATGGATCCTTATCCCCTTATATGGGTGGACGCGATTATGTGTCCTCACCAGCCTGGTAAAACTTGCTTATCTCCAAGCGCCGTAATCAAAGGCACGGTTGGGTTACCCACACCCGTATTGATGAGAATCCCGGAATAAAGGGACACGATCTCTGTTTTGAAAAGACGTGCCAAGGAAACCGCCTCGCATAATGCGCTGAGGTGGGATAATGAAACGATTCAGATAAAGGCTTGGCCGTGGTGCGTCGCGCTACGGAATATGTCAGCAGATTAGATTTGTGTAAATGTTATTCTCTCTATGGCAATATGTGGAAACTTATTTTGCAGAGTCGGACACTATCTTTGTGTTTAAGATCTTCTATGAAGTACTTGGAGGAGGAACCCGCCTTGCAATGCCGAAGACAATTTGCGCGCCGGACTCGTCGTCATTGAAGCCTGGTTCAGGGGCTACTGAGGGAGTCCTGGATTATGGGGTGTTCGGATAGCCGAACTATACCTTCCGCCGGACTCCTGGACTATGAAGATAAAAGATTGAAGACTCCGTCCTGTGTCCGGAGGGGACTTTCCTTGGCGTGGAAGGCAAGCTTGGCGATACGGATGTTCAGATCTCCTACCATTGTAACCGACTTTATGTAACCCTAACCCTCTCCGGTGTCTATATAAATCGGAGGGTTTTAGTCCGTAGGACAACATACACATCAACAATCATACCATAGGCTAGCTTCTAGGGTTTAGCCTCTCTGATCTCGTGGTAGATCAACTCTTGTAATACCCATATCATCAATATTAATCAAGTAGGACATAGGGTTTTACCTCCATCAAGAGGGCCCGAACCTGGGTAAAACTTCGTGTCCCTTGCCTCCTGTTACCATCCGGCCTAGACGCACAGTTCGGGACCCCCTACCCGAGATCCGCCGGTTTTGACACCGACAGCGGGACTTAGAGCGGCGCCGCTAACGTCGGCGCTTGGGTTGCTTCTTGGAGGGGTCATCCTCTGCTGTCTCGTTGCCATTGCCTTCTTTGGGTGTGTCCATCATGTATATATCGTATGATGAGGTGGTTGTCCAGTGCCCTGTGGGCAGTGGTTCCTCTTCGTATCTTGTATCGTCATCCATACCATCGATGTCTTCGGAGTCGAAGTCGAGCATGTCGGTTAAGTCGTCGAAAGTGGCTACTAAGTGGGTGGTGGGTAGGCAGCGAATTTCTTCGTCATCCGCATCCCAATCCTGCCGGACATAGTTCGGCCAGGATCCTCCTGACAAGGAGAAAGACCTTAATGAGTTCAGTAAGTCGCCAAAGGGGGAGTGCTGAAAAATATACACGGAGGTAAACTCCATGATAGGCGCCCAATCGGATTCGCTAGGAACGGGCGCAGGCGGTTTGGAGTCCATGGCGGGAGAAGGATCCGGCAGTCTGACAACACAGCTCTCGTGTAGGGTAAGGTCGATGTTTGGCTCGATCGCCACTGAGGGTAAGGCCTCCGTGGCGGGGTCCATCCACCCGTCCATGGACGGTGCAACTGGCTTCGAATTGAGGGTCGGAGCGGATCCCGGTGCGATCTTCTGAACACTGTCTGATGGTAGAGCTAAATCATACTCATCGTGACCGTGTGACGCACAAGGCAGAGGATCGAATCCATCGAAGATCAAGTCTCCACGGATATCGGCCGTGTAGTTTAAGCTTCCAAACCTGACCTGGTGGCCAGGTGCGTAACTTTCGATCTGCTCCAGATGGCCAAGCGAATTGGCCCACAGTGCAAAGCCGCTGAATACAAAAATCTGTTCGGGGAGAAAAATCTCACCCTGGACTGCATCCCTAACAATGATCGAAGGAGCCATCAAGCCTAACAGCGACGACACAGAGGAGCTCTCAATGAAAGCACCAATGTCGGTGTCAAAACCGGCGGATCTCGGGTAGGGGGTCCCGAACTGTGCGTCTAAGGCGGATGGTAACAGGAGGCAGGGGACACGATGTTTTACCCAGGTTCAGGCCCTCTTGATGGAGGTAAAACCCTATGTCCTGCTTGATTTATTCTTGATGATATGAGTATTACAAGAGTAGATCTACCACGAGATCGGAGAGGCTAAATCCTAGAAGCTAGCCTATGGTATGATTGTATGTTGTCCTACGGACTAAAACCCTCTGGTTTATATAGACACCGGAGAGGGTTAGGGTTATACAAGGTCGGTTACAAAGGAGGAGATATCCATATCCGTACTGCCTAGCTTGCCTTCCATGCCAAGTAGAGTCCCATCCGGACACGAGACAAAGTCTTCAATCTTGTATCTTCATAGTCCCACAGTCCGGCCAAAGGATATAGTCTGGTTGTCCGGAGACCCCCTAATCCAGGACTCCCTCAACGGGTGAGAAGGTCTCATCATAGTCAACTCCTTGAACTTATCAAAAACCTTTCGCAACAAGTCGAGCTTTGTAGACAGTAACATTACCATCAGAGTTTGTCTTCTTCTTGAAGATCCATTTATTCTCGATGGCTTGCCGATCATCAGGCAAGTCAACCAAAGTCCAAACTTTGTTCTCATACATGGATCCCATCTCAGATTTCATGGCCTCAAGCCATTTTGCGGAATCTGGGCTCATCATCGCTTCCTCATAGTTCGTAGATTCGTCATGGTCTAGCAACATGACCTCCAGAACAGGATTACCGTACCACTCTAGTGCGGATCTTACTCTGGTTTACCTACGAGGTTCAGTAGTAACTTGATCTGAAGTTTCATGATCATCATCATTGGCTTCCTCACTAATTGGTGTAGGTGTCACAGGAACCGGTTTTCTGTGATGAACTACTTTCCAATAAGGGAGCAGGTACAGTTACCTCATCAAGTTCTACTTTTCTCCCACTCACTTCTTTCGAGAGAAACTCCTTCTCTAGAAAGGATCCATTCTTAGCAACGAATGTCTTGCCTTCGGATCTGTGATAGAAGGTGTACCCAACAGTTTCCTTTGGGTATCCTATGAAGACACATTTCTCCGATTTGGGTTCGAGCTTATCAAGTTGAAGCTTTTTCACATAAGCATCGCAGCGCCAAACTTTAAGAAACGACAACTTTGGTTTCTTGCCAAACCATAGTTCATAAGGCGTCGTCTCAATGGATTTTGATGGTGCCCTATTTAACGTGAATGCAACCGTCTCTAAAGCATAACCCCAAAACGATAGCAGTAAATCAGTAAGAGACATCATAGACCGCACCATATCTAGTAAAGTACGATTACGACGTTCAGACACACCATTACGCTGTGGTGTTCCGGGTGGCGTGAGTTGCGAAACTATTCCGTATTGTTTCAAATGTAGACCAAACTCGTAACTCAAATATTCCCCTCCACGATCAGATCATAGAAACTTTATTTTCTTGTTACGATGATTTTCCACTTCACTCTAAACTTCTTTGAACTTTTCAAATGTTTCAGACTTATGTTTCATTAAGTAGATATACCCATATCTGCTCAAATCATCTGTACAGATGAGAAAATAACGATACCCGCCGCGAGCCTCAATATTCATTGGACCACATACATTAGTATGTATGATTTCCAACAAATCTGTTGCTCGCTCCATTGTTCCGGAGAATGGCGTTTTAGTCATCTTGCCCATGAGGCACGGTTTGCAAGTACCAAGTGATTCATAATCAAGTGATTCCAGAAGTCCATTGGTATGGAGTTTCTTCATGCACTATCATTATCAACTCTGCATCTTTTGGCTTCAACATTATGAATATGTGTGTCACTACTATCGAGATTTAACACAAATAGACCACTCTTCAAGGGTGCATGACCATAAAAGATATTACTCATATAAATAGAACAACCATTAGTCTCAGATTTAAATGAATATCCGTCTCGCATCAAACAAGATCCAGATATAATGTTCATGCTCAACGCTGGCACCAAATAACAATTATTCAGGTCTAAAACTAATCCCGAAGGTAGATGTAGAGGTAGCGTGCCGACGGCGATCACATCGACTTTGGAACCATTTCCCACGTGCATCGTTGCCTCGTCCTTGGTCAGTCTTTGATTAATCCGTAGTCCCTGTTTCGAGTTGCAAATATTGGCAACAGAACTAGTATCAAATACCCAGGGGCTACTATGAGCTCTGGTAAGGTACACATCAATAACATGTATATCACATATACCTTTGTTCACCTTGCCATCCTTCTTATCCGCCAAATACTTGGGGCAGTTCCGCTTCCAGTGACTAGTCTGTTTGCAGTAGAAGCACTCAGTCTCAGGCTTAGGTCCAGACTTCGGTTTCTTCTCCTGAGCAGCAACTTGTTTGCTGTTCTTCTTTAAGTTCCCCTTCTTCTTCCCTTTACCCTTTTTCTTGAAACTGGTGGTCTTGTTGACCATCAACACTTGATGATCCTTCTTGATTTCTACCTCCGCTGCCTTTAGCATCCTGAACTGTGCGTCTAAGGCGGATGGTAACAGTAGGCAGGGGACACGATATTTACCCAAGTTCGGGCCCTCTCGATGGAGGTAATACCCTACTTCCTGCTTGATTGATCTTGATGATATGAGTATTACAAGAGTTGATCTACCACGAGATCGTAGAGGCTAAACCCTAGAAGCTAGTCTATGGTATGATTGTTCTTGTCCTACGGACTAACCCTCCGGTTTATATAGACACCGAAGGGGGCTAGGGTTACACAGAGTGGGTTACAAGGAAGGAGATCTACATATTTGTATTGCCAAGCTTGCCTTCCACGCCAAGGAGAGTCCCATCCGGACACGGGGTGAAGTCTTCAATCTTGTATCTTCATAGTCCAACAGTCCAGCCAAAGGTTATAGTCCGGAGACCCCCTAATCCAGGACACCCTCAGTAGCCCCTGAACCAGGCTTCAATGATGATGAGTCCGGCACGCAGATTTTCTTCAGCATTGCAAGGCGGGTTCTTCTTCCGAATACTCCATAGAAGATTTTGAACACAAGGATAGTGTCCGGCTCTGCAAAACAAGTTCCATATACCACCGTAGAGAGAATAATATTTCCACAAATCTAATCTGCTGATACGTTTAGCAACATGACATCATGTCATGGCCCGGTCATTATTCGAACCATTTTTCTCAACCAGCACTACACATATCGTGAGGCGGTTTTCTTGACACGTCTTGTCGAAGCAGAGATCGTGTCCCCCTTATTACAGGATTCTCATCAATACGGACGTGGGTAACCCAATCGTGCCCGTTGGTATGATTCCTCGATTTTAGGCAAGTCTCAAACGGCCACGAGGAGGACGCTTGATATTCACCCTATTTATAAAGAGGCCAAAGCCTGTCCTTTTTTCCCTCTCGTACTCAATCGAATCCTGCCCACGCCTCAAGTTCCAACACCCAAGGCTCAGGTCAGGCGCTTCGGACCTTCAACCATGTCCGGATCCAACCTTCAAGGTCGGTGGATGCCTTCCTCTGTCACAGAGGAAGACATCAAGAAGCTAAGAGAGGCCAGGTATTTGACCGGCGAAATCTCGCACAGGCTGCCTGCTCGAGGGCAAGTCATTCCCACTCCCGAATCCGGCGAGAGCGTTGTATTCATCTCTCACTTGCTCCGAGGGCTAGGCCTCGCTCTGGATCCCTTTGTTAGGGGGCTCATGTTCTATTATGGACTGGATTTCCATGACCTGGCCCCGGATTCCCTCCTTCACATCTCGTCGTTCATTTTCGTGTGTGAGGCCTTCCTCCGCGTTACCCCCCACTTTGGCCTGTGGCTCAAGACTTTCAATGTGAAGCCGAAGATGATCGAAGGGCGACACGCAGAGTGCGGAGGTGCCGTAATAAGCAAAGGCGCCAATGTTCCATGGCCAAAGGGTTCCTTCCCGGAGGTGTCCAGTTTATGGCAACGGAAGTGGTTTTATATCACAGCTCCCCGGAGTACCAAGTGGGTGGCCGCCCCTGCCTTTCGCTCGGGACCCCACCACAACTGACATCATGGATCAACAAGGGGCTGGACTGGGGGCCAGTAAATGATGTGCCGATATTGCAGAGTCGCATCTGAGATCTCCTTGAGAGAGATGTCATCCTGGTCACAGTAATGCAAGTCATGCTACTTCGTTGAGTCTCTCCTTGCAAACGTCGACCCCTCCGTATGTGGGAATTCAACCCGGAAGGAACGCGAACTATTCAGCACTTCCTTGGCATGACGCTTGAAGAGATGTACAAATTGTTCTTTGGACCACAAATAAAGTGTCTGGACACCACCGAGGATGCGGGTCTAAGCTGTAATCACCCAGATACCCAAGTAAGTAATCCCGTGGATGAACACGCTATCTTTTTATTTATCATAACATCATTCTGAAAAGTCGCTCTTTGACGAGGACTGGGTAACAAAGGCGAAGATGATCAGGTGTTCGGCCCCCCTTCCCGAAGGCTTGGCCGATCCAGTACTACCCAGAATGCTCGAGCCGGCGCCTTATCAGGCACCCTCAGGGGAAGATAAAGGGGGGAATAAAGAGGCTGAAAACAGGCCTCACTCATTATTCATCCAAACCGGGGGAATTAGCGCCTCCGCGAAGGAGGATAACCATGGAGAAGAACCTGAAATTCCCTCTCCCCAAGGAAGGAAGAGGACCACCTTTGAAGACCCGGAAACAAAGGTTTCCAAACGGGGGAAGAAATCTTCGCTAGAGGGTCCTGCCTCAGAGGGTACTCTTGTCGCACAGCGCCCGCAGGGGGATCAGCCCTCTACCGAGTTATAAGTGAACAAAAAGTACTTAATAGTAAAAATATCCTACATTACTTCTGAAGACAATAACCGAAGCATATATCTTGTAGTTCGGATCATAGCTGAGGGAGTCCAGGATTAGGGGGTCTCCGAACAGCCGGACTATATCCTTTGGCCGGACTATTGGACTATGAAGATACGAGATTGAAGACTTTGTCCCGTGTCTGGATGGGACTCTACTTGGCATGGAAGGCAAGCTAGGCAATACGGATATGGATATCTCCTCCTTTGTAACTGACCTTGTGTAACCCTAGCCCCTTCCGTTGTCTATATAAACCGGAGGGTTTTAGTCCGTAGGACAACATACAATCATACCATAGGCTAGCTTCTAGGGTTTAGCCTCTCCGATCTCGTGGTAGATCAACTCTTGTACTACTCATATTATCAAGAATAAATCAAGCAGGACGTAGGGTTTTACCTCCATCAAGAGAGCCCGAACCTGGGTAAAACATCGTGTCCCCTGCCTCCTGTTACCATCCGCCTTAGACGCACAGTTCAGGACCCCCTACCCGAGATCCGCCGGTTTTGACACCGACATTGGTGCTTTCATTGAGAGTTCCCATGTGTTGTCGTCATTAAGCTGGATGGCTCCTTCGATCATCGATAGCGATGTAGTCCAGGGTGAGACTTTTCTCCCCGGACAGATCCTTGTATTCGGCGGCTTCGTACTGCGGCCAACTCGCTTGGCCATCTGGTGCAGATCGAGAGTTACGCCCCTGGCCACCAGGTCAGGTTCGTAAGCTTAAACTACACGGCCGACATTCGCGGAGACTCGATCTTCGACGGATTTGAGCCCTTGCCAAGAGCGTCGTACGGTCACGATGAGCATGATTTAGCTCTACCATCGGACAGTGTTCAGGAAACCGCTCCGACCCTCAATTCGGAGCCAATTGTGCCGTCCATGGACGGGTGGATAGACCCCGCCACGGAGGTCGCACTCTCATCGACGATCGAGCCGAATATCGACCTTACCCTTCATGAGAGCCGTTATGCCGAACTACCGGATTCTTCCCCGACCACGGACTCCGAACCGCCTGCGCCCGTGCCTATCGAATCCGACTGGGCGCCGATCATGGAGTTTACCTCCGCGGATATTTTTCAGCACTCGCCCTTCGGCGACATACTAAACTCATTAAGGTCTCTCTCCCTGTCAGGAGAGTCCCGGATGCGGATGTTTAGCATTTTGCCGTTCTATGTTCGGCATGATTGGGATGCGGATGTTCGGCATTTTGCCGTTCTATGTTCGGCATGATTGGGATGCGGATGACGAAGAAATTCGCCGCCCACCCACCACCCACTTAGTAGCCACTGTCGACGATTTGACCGACATGCTCGACTTCGACTCCGAAGACATTGACGGTATGGACGACGATGCAAGAGACGAACAGGAACCACTGCCCACAGGGCACTGGACGCCCAATTCATCATATGATGTATTCATAGTGGACACACCCAAAGAAAACGACGACGAGGAACGGAAGGACGCAACGAAGGGTTGTTCCCTCGAGAAGCAGTCAAAGCGGCAGCGTAAGCGCCGCTCCAAATCCCGCCTCAGCAGAAACAGTGGTCATATAGACCCAGCGATAGAGCAGGGTGAACCATCCCCCGACCAGGGCAACACGGAGAATCAAACCGAACAACCAGACCCCGTCGAAGATAACAGTCCGGATGATATCACACCGGATAGGCACTCGGAGCAACAGAATGCCCATCAAAGGCTGGTTGCCACTGCGAGGAGTCTGAAAAAGCAGAAGCAAAGGCTCAGGGCTGCACAAGACACACTCAGAATCAGATGGAGTGAAGTATTCAACACTGCAGTTAAGTACGGCAGTAATCGCCACACCAAGAGCTACCCGAAGTGAAAGATGCTACCTGAATTCGAAGTGGAGGCCTTAGATCCCCCGCAATCAAAAAACAAAACATCCATCCAGTCGGATAGACGACCTCGTGGCCAACATAGAACGACAAACAATGCCGCACATAAGCTGGTACACGATCCACGTGAGGACTCGCATCAAAAGTACGACGCAACCAGATCCATCTACGGGCCACGCAAGCACGCTCCAGCATGCAATGCAACACAACAAACATCCCAATACCACGGTACACCCAAATACAGGGGTGTCGCACGCCCCCTATGTTTCACCGATGAGGTGCTGGACCATGAATTTCTAGAGGGATTCAAACCCGTAAACATAGAGGCATACGATGGAACGACAGACCCTGGGGTCTGAATTGAGGACTACATCCTCCATATCCATATGGCTCGAGGAGACGATCTCCACGCCATCAAGTACCTACCCCTCAAGCTCAAAGGGCCAGCTCGGCACTGGCTTAAAAGCCTCCCCGAAAACTCCATTGGAAGCTGGGAAGAGCTCGAAGACGCCTTTTGGGCAAATTTTCAAGGGACCTATGTCCGACCACCGGATGCAGATGATTTAAGTCATATAACTCAACAGCCCGGAGAGTCAGCCCGAAAGCTTTGGAACAGGTTCCTCACTAAAAAGAACCAAATAGTCGAATGTCCAGACGCCGAAGCCTTAGCAGCTTTCAAGCATAGCATTCGAGACGAATGGCTTGCTAGACACCTCGGCCAAGAAAAGCCGAGAACAATGGAAGCATTAACAAACCTCATGACCCGCTTTTGCGCGGGCGAGGATAGCTGGTTAGCCCGATGCAGCACCAGCGACCCAAGTACATCTGAAGTCAGGGACGGAAATGGGAAATCACGATGCAGCAAAAACAAGCACCGGAATAAAGAAGACAGCTCGAAGAGCACAGCGGTAAACGCCGGATTCAAAAGCTCTCGGCCAGGTCAGCAAAAGCTGCCCCCCAAAGGCAACAGAGACAAACTGTCCAGCCTAAACAAGATTCTGGACCAAATATGTCAGATCCATAGCACCCCCGATAAACCTGCAAATCATACCCATAGAGAATGTTGGGTCATCAAGCAGTCCTGCAAGCTCAACGCCGAACACAAGGGGCAGGATACACCAAGCGAAGACGAGGACGAGCCTCACAAGCAAAGCACTGGGGAACAGAAGAAGTTCCCACCAGAAGTTAAAACAGTAAACGTGTTGCACATGACAAGGGGGAGAAACAAAGCGGCACTCCTAGAGACACATGTCCCAGGGCCTATCACAGCGGAGTTCTGCCACTGGTCGTCCCAACCGATCACCTTCGACCATCGGGATTACTCGGCAAGTATCCGGCATGCAGGATGGGATGCCTTGGTGTTAGACCCGATAATTGACGGATACCACTTCACACGAGTCCTGATGGACGGCGGCAGTAGTTTAAACCTGATATATCAGGACATAGTCTGCAAAATGGGGATAGACCAACAAAAATTAGCCACAGCAATACTACCTTTAAAGGAGTAACGCCAGGCCCAAAGGCCCATTGCATGGGCTCCCTGCTACTAGAGGTTATATTCGGCTTCCCCGATAACTTCTGTAGCGAAAATTTAACCTTCCACATCGCTCCATTCCAAAGTGGCTATCAAGCACTACTCGGACGCGAAGCTTTCGCTCGCTTTAACGCAATACCGCATTACGCTTCCCTCATGCTTAAGATGCCCGGTCCATGTGGCATCATTACAGTAAATGGAAATATTGAGCGCTCCTTGCGCGCGGAAGACCGTGCGGCTGCCTTGGCGGCTGCACACTAAATGGCCTCACCAACTAAAGCATCTGACAGGTCGTTAAGACCACAGACACGGTTGGACGAGTCCGGTACAGCTATATGTAATTGATACAGGTTTGATGGCTATACCCCTATTACAATATAAGGGGCTCAACGCGCGCGCACAAATGGCAATCAGGCTCAACTTTACTCATTTTGAACTATATATTGTTTATTTAGTATAACTTACCTTTTGCACGGAAACTTTTCAATTAAGTTCCTCCCTTTTTCAGATGACCATCGTGCTACACCCGTCCAGAATACGGCACAACGGAGACACAAGCGCAGACGTGCAGCAGGGACCTGTTCCAAGGATTCTCTTTAGATTAAGACCCTGTGTAAACCTTTTTTACTGTCTCTTGTTGATACACATCCCTCGGATTCTCAGTACAATTGAGAAGGATGCTGACGTATTGGCATGTGGCCACGTCAGAATATTGCACGTAACTGGACACCAGGGGCTTATTACAAAGGGCACTGTTTAGGCCCAGTTTACATCATAAAGACCGAATACCTTAGGGAGTGTTCGGCGTCGCGAGTTTGGCCTTATATGCATCAGCTCTGAATCATGTCTTTGGTCAAATGTTGGGTTTGCCCGGCTCCTGTGTTTTGCTGCCTTACGTTCCGCTCTATCGGCTAAGGCGGCACCAGGAGAACTACTGCGATTGTGCCCTGGTTCATCCGGACGAGCACCTCAGTAGAGAAAGCCGAAAACTGACTGTCATGATATAGCGTGAGACTGGTCAACCACTCGATGACCTAGCGGAATCTTCGGGATTCCTCCACTTTAACGAAGGGCCGCTTCCCGGCCAGACATGTACGCACCCCAAATTCAGATGAGTGCGGAGCCACAAGGGGCTATATAGTAGCCCCACTGTCAAACTCCTCTAGCTAAGTGAAAGTGTTAAAGCATTATAGTTCGGCTGCCTAGTTCGCTGCACTATCACCTCCTTAATGGACCAAGACGTTGGGTCAAGTGTGAACATGCGTCTTCTGCGGAAACCCCTGCATTATATGCATGGGGGCTGAAGCCGACGACTGCAATCTTTTAGGTTATATACATATATACATAAACAGCCACACAAGAGGCATCATAGCACTTTTGGGCAAAAGTATAAATACAACCTTGATAAATTCAATAAAACATTGTTTTTACAATGGGAATACATGTCACTCAAACATAATATTCTTCGAGCACTGAGCCTCTATTGAACGAGCGCCTTCAAGAACTTCTTCAAAGTAGTGCTCGGCAGCCACTCGGCCTATGGCCGAACCCTGTGCCACAACAGTGGTGGCATCCATCTCCGCCCAGTATGTTTTGACACGGGCAAGGGCCATCCGCGAGCCTTCTATGCACGTAGACCTCTTTACAGCGTCGATGCGTGGCACAGCGCCAAGGAACTGTTGCACTAAGCTAAAGTAGCTATTCGGCCTTGGCCCTCCTGGCCACAAATGATCCACAACGGACCTCATGGCCAGTCCGGATAATCTATGGAGCTTGGCCCAACCAGTCAATCGCTCAATCCGCAGCAGCGGACGGACTGGAGCGTGAAACTGTGACCAGAACAGCCTCTTCACTTCGGGACCTTTCTGATCCTTGAAGTACTCGGCGGCATCAGCAGCACTGGCAGCCAAATCCATGTATGCGTCCGCAGAACTCCATAGCCGGTCCAGAGGAGCATACTTCGGATCTTCGAACTTAGCCGCAACAAGAAAGGCTTCCCAGACATGATATCTGCAACCTGATTCAGCTCCTCCTTCGTTGCTCTAATTTTGGAACGGGCCTCCTTGGCAGCCACCCGGGCCTTCTCTAGGTCCGTCACTTTCGCCCGGTTTTCCTCTTCAAGAAGCCGGTAACGGTCAGTAGCATCTTTTAACTCCATGGCCATCTTGGCAATTTTTTCTTTGCTCTCCCAATGTGTGGCATGTTCGGCCCTTAACTCTTCGGCCGCCTATAAAGCGGCCGCCTTGCTACTCCTGGCTTGCTCCTTGGCTCGGGCAAGCTCCACCCGAAGGGTCTCTGATGGGGACATGTACCTAGGGTAGGGTCATGGACCTGATCTAAGTACCTTACCCAAGGACACCCTTAGAAGAGGTCGCCTTCCAGTCGACCAGCGAAGGACTCACTCGACTGACTGAAGGACTCGACCACGAAGATTCACTCGACCACCAGGAGGTCAAGAGGCACTCTGCACTACAACGGCCTGTAATTAAGTAGGCTTTATGATAGTAAAGACACTTTATGTGGGGCGTTACCAGTAACGCCCCAGACTTAACTCACCTTAAACCCTCTCCTACGTGGGCTGGCTGGGGTCCTGGCGCACTCTATATAAGCCACCCCCCTCCACAGGCAGAAGGGTTCGGCATCTTGTAACTCATATACTCATAATCCACTCGACCGCCTCTGGGCTCCGAGACGTAGGGCTATTACTTCCTCCGAGAAGGGCCTGAACTCGTACATCCTTTGTGTTTACAACCTCTCCATAGCTAGGACCTTGCCTCTCCATACCTACCCCCCACTCTACTGTCAGGCTTAGAACCACGACAGTTGGCGCCCACCTTGGGGCAGGTGTTTTAGCGATTTTGTGGAGAAGTTGCGATTCTTCCGAGTACTTTCATCATGGTGTCTGCTGGAGCTTTGGTCGGGGGTCAAGAGATCCGTCTCGGCACTCTCACCTTCATTACCGACTCCGCGTGGCTCCAGGAGGCTCCACTCGACGTAGATGCGCTCCCCGTCCGCGGTGCGACGCATTTTCGTGCATGTGTCCGCGGCGTTCTGCTGCGGCAACCGTCGACCCAGTATCGGTCGGCTCCTCCATCGTCCACCCTCCCGGTCTCCCGCCAGCGCAAGCGCTCGGGCCGGTCGAGGCTTCAGCGATGGGTGAGGCACGCGGTGGCTCGCCAATCGGCCATCACCCAAGTTGCGGCAATCGAGCCCGACGAATCTCTCTACGGCTTGTTCGATCTGTCGACTGGCTCCGTAGAGACTGCATCCGAGTGCGGTAGCAGCGATCCAGCGGCGGAAATCTTGATGGTCGACGGGCCCCGCAGTCCCCCTGGCTTCGCCCGTGATGACGGAGCAGGTGACGGAGGCGACCCCGCACGATGCCACGAAGAGTACCAGCCCGAGCCACTCGACTCTCTGCAAAGAGAGGAACTTCGCCGCAGGAATGTGGATGCCCTGCGTACTCCCATCGCAGGAGAAACCCCCGAGGCTCGCGCCTTGGAGGAGGCGCGTCTGGCCAACTTGGCCGAGCGCACTCGACTGGAGAACCTTCAGCGAGCACTCGACGAGCGCGCGCGGCAACGAGTTCCCGACACCAGTCGACGTCAACTCTTCCCGCCGACTCAGGTATATCAAACTCCAATTCAGAATTTAGCAGCTGCGACCTGTATAGCAGAGTCCATCCAGCCTTCGCAGTCGGAAGCTGGCAGAGGTTTGCTGCAGATCAGGGATCTGCTCCGGGCAGCAGGAGATCAGAATTCAGCCGTGTCTCAGTCGCGCAACAGAATTCACAGTCGATCCATCACTGTGAATACGGTTCAGTCGGCTCACAGCCCCAGATCGCCTCCGCGGCGTGAAGGGCGCGAGAATCGGCGAGATCAATATGGCGATCGACTCGACCGGGTTGAAAGGCGTCGAGTGCCCAATTCCCTCCGAGGGGTGGGTCTTACGCTCCTCGACAACAAGATGACAGGCGTCAGTACAGTACAGGGCAAAGGGTTCCAGTCGACCCCAGAGAACTAGGCTTCGATGCGCGATCCATTATCGTGCAAGGTTTGGTCGACCGGAACAGAGCCCATCGAGGCGGACTCGACAGAGATGCGCCCATAAGCAGTCGAGTGCATGTTTCTGGTCCTGAATGTTTCAGCAGGGCTATCAGAGCCGCAATTATCCCTCCCAATTTCAGGTTGGCAACAGGAGTCAGCAAGTTCGCTGGTGAGTCTAAGCCTGAAACTTGGCTTGAAGACTACCGAGTGGCAGTTCAGATTGGTGGTGGGAACGACGAGGTGGCCATGAAGCATTTGCCCCTCATGCTGGAAGGTTCTGCCAGGGCATGGTTGACTCAATTACCTCCTAGCAGCATTTACACTTGGGAAGATCTGTCCCGAGTGTTCATCAGAACGTTTGAAGGAACTTGCAAGCGACCAGCTGGATTGACAGAGTTGCAAGTCTGCGTGCAGAAGGCTAATGAGACTCTCAGAGAGTATATTCAGAGGTGGATCACTTTGCACCACACTGTGGAGAACGTGTCTGATCATCAGGCAGTCTGCGCCTTCAAAGATGGCGTCAAGAACAGAGAACTGAGTTTGAAGTTTGGTCGAACCGGTGACATGACCTTGAGTCGGATGATGGAGATTGCTACCAAGTACGCCAACGGTGAAGAAGAATACCGACTCCGAAGCGGCAAGCACAAGCTGAGTCAGTCGGAAAAAGGAAACACCAGTCGGAAACAAAAGCGGAAGGCTGAACCGGCAGCTCCTGGAGAGGCTCTGGCCGTGACTCAGGGAAAGTTTAAGGGGAAACCAAAAGGATCCTGGAACCCCAAGAAGGTAAAGGATAAAGAAGGGAACGACGTAATGGATATGCCATGTCACATCCATACGAAGAAAGACGAAGAAGGGAATATCATCTACCCGAAGCACACCACTCGCCAATGTCGACTCCTGATCCAGCAGTTTCAGGGAAAACAGTCTAAGGACAAGGAGAAGGAGTCAGACAAGGCTGAAGACAAGGAGGACAGTGAGGAAGGATATCCCCATATCAACTCCACTCTGATGATCTTTGCAGATGTGGAAAGCAGGAGTCGACTGAAAGTCATTAACCGAGAGGTGAACATGGTTGCCCCAGCAAAAGCAAATTATCTGAAATGGTCTCAAGTACCCATCACATTCGACCAATCTGATCACCCGACTCATATTGCCACCCCTGGGAGGCAAGCTTTGGTGGTCGATCCAGTTGTCGAAGGCACTCGACTGACAAAGGTGCTGATGGATGGTGGAAGCGGGCTGAATTTGTTGTATGCAGACACACTGAAAGGAATGGGCATTCCGATGTCCCGACTGAGCACTAGTAACATGAGCTTTCATGGAGTTATACCAGGGAAGAATGCCGAGTCGCTCGGCCAAATAGCTTTGGACGTGGTGTTTGGTGATTCGAAGCATTTTCGCAAAGAAAAGTTGACGTTTGAGGTCGTGGATTTTCAGAGTGCATATCATGCCATTTTGGGGAGACCAGCTTACGCACGGTTCATGGCTCGACCATGCTACGTGTACCTCAAATTGAAGATGCCCGGCCCCAAAGGAGTGATCACTGTCACCGGTGATAGGAAAAAGGCAGAAGAGTGCTTTCAGAAGGGCTCCAAGATTGCCGATTCCCAGGTGACAGCGGTCGAGTTCGAGGAATACAAGCAAAACGCAGATCCGAGTGATTTGCTGAGATCAAAGAAACCCGCCACAGAAACTGCATTCCAGTCGTCCGGTGAGACGAAGCCTGTTCACATTCACCCGACCGACCCCGATGCGGCTCCGACCCGCATCTCCACAACACTCGACCCCAAATAGGAAGAAGCGCTCATCCAGTTCCTCCGTGAGAACTGGGATATTTTTGCATGGAAGCCCGCTGACATGCCAGGTGTTCCCAGGGGACTGGCTGAGCATCGCTTAAGAGTCGACTCATCTGCAAAACTAGTCAAAGAGCATCTTCGGCGGTCCGCCGTCCAGAAGAGAAAAGCCATTGGTGAAGAAGTGGCTCGACTGTTGGCGGCAGGATTTATCCGAGAGATATACCACTCCGAGTGGCTCGCTAATGTCGTCATGGTTCCTAAGAAGGACAAGTCGCTCCGGATGTGCATTGATTTCAAGCACATCAACCGGGCCTGCCCGAAAGATCATTTTCCTCTCCCTCGCATAGATCAAATTGTTGACTCGACCGCAGGATGCGAGAGGCTATCTTTTTTAGATGCCTACTCCGGGTACCACCAGATCCGTCTGTACGGACCCGACGAGGTAAAAACAGCTTTCATCACTCCATTCGGGTGCTTCTGCTATATCACCATGCCATTCGGTCTCAAGAATGCCGGAGCCACATTTATGCGAATGATTCAGAAGTGTCTACTCACTCAAATCAGTCGGAATGTGGAAGCATATATGGATGATATCGTTGTCAAATCACGAAAAGGTTCCGACCTACTCGCTGATCTAGCCGAAACATTTGCCAACCTCAGAAGATATGATATCAAGCTCAATCCATCAAAGTGCACATTTGGAGTTCCTGGTGGCAAGTTACTCGGTTTTCTCGTTTCCGAACGGGGAATCGACACTAACCCAGAGAAGATTGGCACTATTCTCCGAATGAAACGCCCTGTGCGAGTGCACGATGTCCAGAAGCTTACTGGATGCTTGGCCGCATTAAGTCGATTCATCTCACGACTCGGTGAAAAGGCATTGCCTCTTTACCGACTGATGAAGAAGACAGACAAGTTCGAGTGGACTCCAGAAGCTGATGCAGCGTTTGCCGAGCTAAAAGCTCTGCTATCCACCCAGCCGGTGCTTGCTGCTCCAATCAGCAAAGAGCCTCTGTTGCTCTATATCGCAGCCACAGGACAAGTCGTCAGTACTGTGCTTACGGTTGAGCGGGAAGAAGAAGGAAAAGCTCTCAAAGTTCAGCGCCCAGTGTATTATTTGTCTGAAGTTTTGACTCCATCCAAGCAGAGATATCCTCATTATCAGAAGCTTGTGTATGGAATATACATGACCACAAAGAAGGTTGCTCATTATTTTTCTGATCATTCATCATAGTCGTCAGCGACGCTCCACTATCAGAGATTTTGCACAACAGAGATGCAACTGGTCGAGTGGCCAAATGGGCGATTGAACTTCTTCCCCTTGATATCAAGTTTGAGGCAAAGAAAGCCATTAAGTCCCAGGCAATAGCAGATTTCCTCGCCGAGTGGATTGAACAACAGCAGCCGACTGAAGTTCACTCGGAGCATTGGACCATGTTCTTTGATGGCTCTAAGATGTTGAATGGTTCCGGTGCCGGGGTTGTCCTGGTTTCCCCCAGAGGAGATAAGCTCAGATATGTGCTCCAGATTCACTTTGATTCCTCCAACAATGAGGCAGAATATGAGGCCCTTTTATATGGGTTGCGCATGGCCATTTCACTCGGCGTCTGTGGCCTGATGGTCTATGGCAACTCGGATTTAGTGGTCAACCAGGTGATGAAAGAGTGGGACGTGAGAAGTCCAGCCATGACTGGATACTGCAGTGCAGTGAGGAAGCTGGAAAAGAAGTTCGAGGGGTTGGAGCTCCATCATATACCCCGACTGAAAAATCAAGCAGCTGATGATCTAGCAAAGATAGGTTCCAAGAGAGAAGCCATTCCGAGTGGTGTGTTCTTGGAGCATATACACACTCCGTCAGTCAAAGAAGATCCTTTCACCGAAGAAACTCCACAGCCCAAGAGTGCCACAGATCCGACTGAGGTCGAAGTCCTAGCGGTGATCGACTTGATCATGGAAGTCTTGGTGGTCATTCCCGACTGGACAGTTCCATATGTCGCGTATATCCTGAGAAAAGAGCTTCCGGAGGATGAGGAAGAGGCTCGACAGATCGTCCGACGATCTAAGGCCTTTACCGTAATCAAAGGACAATTATACAGAGAAAGCGCGACTGGAGTTGGTCAGAAGTGCATAACACCAGAAGAAGGTCGACTCATCCTCAATGATATCCACTCGGGGACCTGTGGTCATCATGCGTCCTCTCGGACCATCGTGGCCAAAGCATACCGAGCCGGATTTTACTGGCCAAAGGCGAATGAGATGGCAAAAGAGATAGTAGATAAGTGCGAGGGATGTCAGTTCTACTCGAATATGTCGCACAAGCCCGCGTCAGCTCTGAAGACCATCCCACTCGTCTGGCCTTTCATAGTATGGGGACTGGACATGATCGGTCCTCTGAGAACAGGACGAAGCGGCTTCACGCATGTACTGGTGGCAGTCGACAAGTTCACCAAGTGGATAGAGGCTAAGCCAATCAAGAGCCTTGACACCGGTACTGCTGTTAGCTTCATCAGAGAACTAATATTCAGATATGGAGTCCCGCACAGCATCATTACGGATAATGGGTCGAACTTTGACTCGGAGGAATTCAGAGATTTCTGCAACTCCCAAGGCACACGGGTCGACTACGCTTCAGTCGCCCATCCGCAGTCGAATGGACAAGCAGAGCGAGCTAATGGACTGATTCTTAAGGGATTGAAGCCTCGACTGATGCGTGATCTCAAACACGCGGCTGGAGCTTGGGTCGACGAACTTCCCTCAGTGCTTTGGGGGCTGCGGACCACACCTAATCGGTCGACCGGAAGAACTCCATTCTTCTTGGTCTACGGAGCTGAAGCAGTCTTGCCGAGTGATCTCCTCCACAATGCTCCTCGAGTTGAAATCTACAACGAAGCAGAGGCTGAACAAGCGCGGCAGGACGCAGTCGACCTTTTAGAGGAAGAAAGGGAGATGGCTCTGATCCGATCGACCATCTACCAACAAGATTTGCGTCGTTTCCACGCCAGAAATGTGAGAGGTCGAGCCTTCCAGGAAGGAGATTTAGTTCTCCGAGTGGATCAGCACAAACCACACAAGCTTGCTCCTTCTTGGGAAGGTCCCTTCATCGTCACCAAGGTTCTCCACAACGGGGCGTACCGTCTTTACAACGTCGAGCATAATATCGACGAGCCCCGAGCTTGGAACGCGGAACTACTCCGCCCATTTTATACTTAAGTTTTAACACTCGGATGAGTTGCAATAAAGTACTTCTGTAGTTCATGGACCTCAAAATAATAGTGTCATAGTTCCTCCATAATTTCTGTCACTTTTTATTTTTGTCCAATAAAATTCCCCCTCAGTGGGTGACTTAGCCGCGAATCCGTTTCGCCTAAGTTTGTAAAAATTCTACCGAGTGGTGAGCCAGACTCCCACTCGGGGGCTTAGCTGCGAATCCGTTTCGCCTAAGTTATAAAAATCCTACCGAGTGGTGAGCCAGACTCCCACTCGGAGGCTTAGCTGCGAATCCGTTTCGCCTAAGTTATAAACATCCTACTGAGTGAAGAGCAAACCTCTCACTCGGAGGCTTAGCTGCAGCCCTGTGCTCGCCTAAGTTATAAAAATCCTACCGAGTGAAGAGCAACCCTCTCACTCGGGGGCTTAGCTGCAGTCCAAGCACTCGCCTAAGTTATAAAAATTCTACCGAGTGGAGAGCAGACCTCCCACTCGGGGGCTTAGCTGCAGTCCAAGCACTCGCCTAAGTTATCAAAATCCTACCGAGTGGTAAGCCAGACTTCCACTCGGAGGCTTAGCTGCAGTCCAAGGATTCGCCTAAGTTTATCAAAATCCTACCGAGTGGTAA